>NW_024740445.1:7500-17317 GCF_018991925.1 Homarus americanus | reverse complement strand
TAGAAAAACTGTGGTAGATAGAGAGAGGTCTGGAGGTCATATGGAGGTCACTAGTACATGTGTTTGGTTTTCATATATCTGATCATGTGAATAATACATACATACAAACATACATACATACATACATACATACATACATACATACAAGCTTCCCTAGGCAACAGTTGGGTGCCAGTTCCTTATCTAAAACATACACTATTTATTTTTCACTGCTAGAAGAACACACAAGATATTATAAATTTTTATATATTTCAAAATTTGAAATATAATCTGACAAACACGTGGTATTTTTTTTACCTCGAGGACTACAGTAAAATCCCATCTTGTTAAAAAAATTATACACACGTCACAGAAAACGGGACGGATAAGGTAACCAATGTATTTTATCCCCTAGAGTTGTTACAGCTTAATGGTAAACGTATGTCGCCTGGAAACCTTTGATGGTGAACGCTGGGAGGTAGTATATCATGGTTATTATGACGGCAAGATTCACCTCAGTGTGTGTGGGTGGGGGGGTTGAGGGTGTGAGAGGTGAGGAGGCCGTATGGTGAAGCATAGAGGCCTTATTGTGTATAGTGTGAGGTGCTTAATATTCTCTCTCTATCTCTCTCTCTCTCTTAAAAAAAACATTAAATTAATCAATCACATTTATTTCTAAATCATCCCAATAAACACACACACATAAACACACACACATACACACACATACACACACACACACACACACATACACACACACACACACACACACACACACCTTGTAATTCTCTGCCCCCTTCACCTGGCCAGACACCTGTGCTTGCCCGGCCTCGCTCAATCACAGCTAAGTGGTACTGACCTGCCTGAAGGAGGGGGGGTGAGGAGGGGAGAGGAGGAGGAGGTGAGAGGGTATGGGAGGGGGAGGAACGGAAGGGAGGATAACTTTAGGTATGAGAGGGCTACTGACCCCTGGGAGATAAGGTGAGGAAAGGGGAGGTGATAATTTGAGGGGAGGAAAGGGACAGAAGGAAGGAAGGGAGATGAGGGAGGAAGGGAGAAGAGAGGAGGAAGATGAGAGGAGAGGAGGAAAAGGAGGGGGGGAAGCAGGGAGAGGGAGGAACGGGATACATTTGAGGAGAGAAAGAAGGAAAGGAGAGAGATCACACCCTCACCCTCTATCCTTCACCTCACCCTACCCTCACCCCTACCCCCTCAACCCTACCCCTCACCCCTACCCTCAACCCTACCCTCACCCCACTCCCCTCACCCTCACCCCTACTCCCTCCCCCCCACCCCACCCCCCACCCCTACCTCTCACCCTCACCCCACCCTCACCCCTAACTCACCCCCCACCCCACCCTCACCCCACAACCCCACCTCACCCCTCACCCCACCTCAACCTCCACCTCACCCCACTCCCCTACCCCCACCCCCACCTCAACCCCACCTCACCCTCACCCCACCCCTACCCTCAACCCCACCTCACTCCACTCACCTCACCTCATTCTACCCCACCCCTCAACCCCACCTCACCTCACCCCTACCTGACCCCCACCTCCCACCTACCTCACCCCACCCTCAACCCACCTCACCTCACCCCTCACCACCCTCACTCACCCCTCCACCCCACCCTCACCTCACCCCACCTCACCCCCTCACTCCACCTCACCCCACCTCACCTCTACCCCCTCCATCTCCCCACCACTCCTCCCCCTCACCCCTACCTCTCCACCTCCCTCCCCTACCTCACCCCCTACCTTCACCTCACTCACCTCACCCCACTGACTCTACTACCCCCACTCCCCCCACCCCACCCCCCCACCTCTACCTGCACCCCTACCCTCACACCTCTACCCTCACCCCACCTCTCACCCCACCCCACCCTGCCCTCACACCCCCTACCTGCACCCCACCCCACCCCCACCCCCCCACCCCACCTGTACCCCTCTCACCCCACCTCACCCCCACCACTCCACCACCCCCACCTCACCCCACCCCCACCCCCACTCCCACCTCCTCACCTCACCCCACCCCACCTCACCTCCACCCCTACCCTGTCTCACCTACCTCTCACCACCCCACCCTCACCCCCACCTCACCACCCCCACCTCTCACCTCACCCTACCCCCACCCCTACCCCTACCCTCAACCCCTCAACTCTCACTCCCTACCCTCACCCTACCCTCACCCCTCACCCTCAACCCTACCTCACCATACCTCTCACCCCTACCCCTCACCCTCACCCCATTATCAAGGCTTTTATAACACCTCTTTAATCTTCCTCAGCAACAGGTGTGAGGAGCGTTCACCTTTCCTCCAATATCTCCCTGAGCAGAGAGACGACTGAGAGACACGGAACTATCTCTATCTCTAAGCGATATATAAATCTCTAATACAGAATACTATAGTTGATGCTGTGGCTCTGTGGGTCATATTGAGGAGATAGAGATAGAGAGATAGAGATAGAGAGATAGAGATGAGAAGAGAGTGAGAGAAACTAGAGGAGAGATAGGTATATAGAGATGAGATAAAGAGAGTGAGAGAGAAACTAGAGTGAGAGAGTATATAGAGATGAGATAAAGAGAAAGAGAGGCGAGAGAAATTAAAGTAAGAGATAGAGATAGAAACTAGGGTGAGAGATAGAGAAAAATAGACATATGGTGTTTAATTTCATATTCCAGGTGTTAAGACATCGAATTGTGGGTGGAACATCGTACTCAGGGGGTTAAGACATCGTACCTAGGGGTTAAGACATCGTACTCAGGGGTTAAGACATCGTACTTAGGGGTTAAGACATCGTACTCAGGGTTAAGACATCGTACTCAGGGGTTAAGACATCGTACCTAAGGGGTTAAGACATCGTACTCAGGGGTTAAGACATCGTACTCAGGGTTAAGACAACGTACCTAGGGGTTAAGACATCGTACTCAGGGTTAAGACAACGTACTCAGGGGGAAGACATCGTACCCAGGGTTAGACATCGTACTCAGGGTTAAGACATCGTACCAGGGGTTAAGACATCGTACTCAGGGGGTTAAGACATCGTACTCAGGGTTAAGACATCGTACTCAGGGTTAAGACAACGTACTCAGGGTTAAGACATCGTACTCAGGGGGTTAAGACATCGTACTCAGGGGTTAAGACATCGTAATTCAAGGGGTTAAGACATCACCAGGGGTTAAGACATCGTACTCAGGGGTTAAGACAACGTACTCAGGGTTAAGACATCGTACCAGTAAGACATCGTACTCAGGTGTTAAGACATCGTACTCAGGATTCGAACATCGTACTAGGGGTTAAGACATCGTACTCAGGGGTTAAGACATCGTACTCAGGGGCTAAGACATCGTACTCAAGGGGTTAAGACATCGTACTCAGGGGTTAAGACATCGTACTCAGGGGTTAAGACATCGTACTCAGGGGTTAAGACATCGTACTCAGGGGTTAAGACATCGTACTCAGGGGTTAAGACATCGTACTCAAGGGGGTTAAGACATCGTACTCAGGGGTTAAGACATCGTACTCAGGGGTTAAGACATCGTACTCAAGTTACAAAGTATCGAGGACAATGTTGCAAGGTAACCCGTACCATAAACACCTCAATTGCAAGACGCAAATATCACCAACCATTGCAGACCCCCAGGCAATCATTCACACAGGTAATCCTTAACCAGCCAATTAGAGGAGCTGTTAACGGCCCTTTAGCACCATAACCTTTACACCTTTATAGTAATTGTGTGGTTTTAGGTGATAACAAGCGAGCTGACGTCAGGAGGTTGTTAGTTGGGAGAGCGAGCGCTAACGACCAGGGGAACAGTTGGTTGTGAATGGTTGTTGAGAGAGATTAGGGTAGTTAAGGATTGAGTTGTGTCTTGTGTTTTTAATGGTCTCTCTCTCTCTCTCTCTCTCTCTCTCTCTCTCTCTCTCTCTCTCTCTCTCTCTCACACACATACAAACGTACATAGTCAAATACTTCATCACAATTAAACAAACACACACATAAGGTCCCCACCCCCCCCACACACACATACACACACATACAAGGCCATATACGTCTACTGCTCAAAATACACACACACTTGGACGGGATATTCACCCTTATGTACCAGGAGCTATATAGAGACTCAGGCAGACCAGATTGTGTTGAAAATAAACATGATGTAAGGGAAGAATTATACATGAATTCAGATTTTTAATATTTTTCAGATTTCGTTAACGTGGTTGAATTTATTTGATTATTTTTCTTGTGGTTGTGGGTTTTTTAGGTGATTGTTGTGATTGTTGTTGTGGTGGTGATTGTTGTTACGTGTTGTGGTTGTTGTGGTGGTGATTTTTAGGTGATTGTTGTTATTTGTTGTGGTTAGTGGTTGGTGATTATTTTGGTTGTCGTAGCTTGAAGGTCAAAGCCTCCATCTTTATAAACACATACACACACACACACACACACACACACACACACACACACATACACACACACACACACACACATGAGGGCAAACGAGAGGACCTTACTGGAGACTCGCCAGAGGGTCGGCTATACTGAGGGAGTGAGGTAGATCATGGGAGAGAGAGAGAGAGAGAGAGAGAGAGAGAGAAGAGAGAGAGAGAGCTTCCTGCTATAAATTATTCTCCTATTATTTCTTTCTTTCACCGAGTTATGACGTCATGTTATTTATCTGTTATCTGTTGTTATCTTCTGTTATCTTCTGTTATCTGTTACAGTTTATCGTCCCATAACTACTAATCTAACCCGACTAATATGGCAGACAAAGATGGCGTCACAATACTGCCAGAGACTGTACCGTAACTAGAGGCGGTCTGCCATTACCAGCTGCGGGGGCAAGAGAGTGTTAAGCCTCAGCTAACCACAGGGTCGACACTCTTACACAATATTTATTTTAAGGAAGGTCTCAGGAACGCGGAATTTGGCAGACACCTGTAAGTTTATATTACTTTAATGTGGCTTATGGAAGACAAAAACACCTGTGTAGTTTGTTTGTGTGTGTGTGTGTGTGTGTGTGGGGGATGTAGGGGTGGGTGTGGGGTGTAGGGGTGGGTGTGAGGTGTAGGGGTGGGTGTGAGGGGTGGGGGTGAGGGGGTGTAGGGGTGGGTGGGGTGGGGTGAGGGGTGGGGGTGGGTGTGGGAGGGGTGTGGGGTAGGGGTGGGGTGGGGTGAGGGGTGGGGTGTGTGTGGGAGGGGTAGGTGTGTGTGGGGGTGGGGAGGGTGGGGGTGAGTGGGGGTGTAGGGGTGGGTGTGAGGGTGTAGGGGTGAGGGGTGTAGGGGTGGTGGAGGGGGTGTGGGTGTGAGGGTGTAGGTGTGTGGTGTGGGGTGGGGTGGGAGGGTGTAGGGTGGAGGGGGTGGGGGTGGAGGGGTGGGGAGGTGTGTGGGAGGGTGGGTGTGTGTGTGAGGGGTGTAGGGGAGTGGGGAGGGGTGTGGGGTGAGTGTGGGGGTAGGGGTGGGTGTGGGAGGGGTGTAGGTGTGTGGGGAGGGGTGTGTGTGTGTGTGGGGTGGGGTGGGGAGGGGTGTGGGGTGAGGGGTGTAGGGGTGGGTGTGAGGGGTGTGTGTGTGTGTGTAGGGGTGTAGGTGTGTGTGAGGGTGTAGGGGTGAGTGTGGGAGGGGTGTAGGGGTGAGGGGGTGGGGTGGGTGTGAGGGGTGTAGGTGTGTGTGAGGGTGTAGGTGTGTGTGGGGGTGTAGGGGTGGGTGGGAGGTGTGAGGGGGTGGGGTGGGGTGGGTGGGGTGTAGGTGTGTGTGTGGAGGGTGTAGGTGTGTGTGTGAGGGTGTAGGGGTGAGTGGAGGGTGTAGGGTGAGTGTGGGGTGTAGGGGTGGGTGTGAGGGTGTAGGTGTGTGTGAGGGGTGTAGGTGTGTGGGGTGTAGGGTGGGTGTGAGGGTGTGGGGTGTGTGTGTGGGGGTGTAGGGGTGTGTGTGTGGGGTGTAGGGGTGGGTGTGAGGGGTGTAGGTGTGTGTGAGGGTGTAGGTGTGTGTGGGGTGTAGGGGTGTGTGTGAGTGAGATGTAGGTGTGTGGGGTGTAGGGTGGGTGAGGTGTAGGGTGGGTGAGGTGTAGGTGGGTGAGGGTGTAGGTGTGTGTCGGGGATATTAACTATAGACAACAAATGATGATGACCCTCTCTCTCTCTCTCACACAATAACCTTGTCAATGGAGACATATCCCGTGTTGATGTTTTTTATCATTCATGGTTCTATTCCTGTGTGTCTGATTGTCTTGTTGTTTTGTTTTGTCGGACGAAAAGAATAACCTCAGGGACAAGTGTATGTGTATGTATGTATGTATGTGTGTGTGTGTGTGTGTGTGTGTGTGTATGTGTGTGTGTGGTGTGACTACAAACACCCGGCTGGTCTCTCGCTGCGGAAGCTTCGACTTTACACCTTGACTCTATCATCTGTTGCTATAATACTCGTATGTTGATGTAATATTTTGCTATAATATGTTGCTATGTAATATTTTGCTATAATATGTTGCTATGTTATATTACTCTATTATGTTGCTATGTTATATTACTCTCTATTATGTTGCTATATAACGTGTGAGGTCTGGAGTTTTAGTCCCAGCCCGTAATGTGATTCTTCCTGTTGGCTGGAGACGTGAGGTGTGAGGAGGAGATGGAGGAAGAGGAACAAGAAGAACAAGAAGAACAAGAACGAGAAGAACAAGAACGAGAAGAACAAGAATGAGAAGAACAAGAACGAGAAGAACAAGAACGAGAAGAACAAGAAAAATTAAACGAATCATTGAGAATACAAAGTTACTGTAGTAATAAGAGGTCAAACAACTCGTAGGAAAAATGACCCACGATTTATGAATTTTTATGAGAGTTAGAGATGATGATTAACTTATATTATTCCCTTTGTTAAATAGACAGTGGACCTTTCTCGTCTGTGTGTTGAGTTAACTGTTATTGTCTTCTTGATCTCAACCTGAAGAAAACTGTATGTGTGTGTGGGGGGGAAGGGAGGTATGTGTGTGTGTGGGGGGGGAGGTATGTGTGTGTGGGGGGGAGGTGTTTGGGGGGGTGTATGTATGTGTGTATGTGGGGTGTGTGTGTGTGGGGGAGGTATGTGTGTGTGTGGGGGGTGTATGTATGTATGTATGTATGTGGGTGTGTGTGGGGGAGGTATGTGTGTGGGGGGAGGTGTGTTTGGGGTGTATGTATGTGTGTATGTGGGTATGTGTGTGTGTGTGGGGAGGTGTTTGAGGGTGTATGTATGTGTGTGTGTGTATGTGTGTGTGGGGGGGAAGGTATGTGTGTGGGGGATGTTGGGGGTGTATGTATGTGTGTATGTGGGGTATGTGTGTGTGTGGGGGAGGTGTTTGGGGGTGTATGTATGTGTGTGTGGGTATGTGTGTGTGTGTGTGGGGAGGTGTTTGGGGGTGTGTGTATGTGGGTATGTGTGTGTGTGTGTGTGTATGTGTGTGTGTGGGGGAGGGAAGGACGTGTGAGGTGATAGTCTGACAGTGTGGCGGAAGTGTGGTAGTAGTGTGGTAAGTTGTTGGCTTTGGTGGCGGTGTGTGATCATCTGTCTCTCGAAATAGCCCATCACCACCACCACCCATATTCGTACCCGTCTGGGGCCTGCTGCCTTTTCTCTCCTCCTACCCCTCACCTACCCCAGCCTGCCTCCCACTTAATGTAATACCTATTGTATATACCAAGTGTTCACATAAGGTATAATAAAGTATCATACGTTTTGCTGTGTTATTGTACCTGGTGTTGACGTGTTGTATCGTGTTGCTTATTTGAGAGAACAGGAAGATAAGATGAGAGATAGATAAAAGAGAAAGAGATAGGTTAAAGGTGAATTAGATTGATAAATAGAGAGATATAAGAGTGAGAGAGTGACAAAGAGACACATATCCAGGAATTTATTAATTAAGGTTTATTACAGAGAGATATTGATACCTGCGTCAGAACTAAACACCGTTTATCTTAAGGTTTAATCTCTGACGTCAATTTCCTTAAATAGATACAATGTTATGTTTACCGTATATAGTCTCTTGTGTATTTTGGCCGCCATCTGTTTTATCCTCTGTCAGGTTTAGAATTGAATGTGTGTGTGTGTGTGTGTGTGTGTGTGTGTGTGTGTGTGTGTGTGTGTGTGTGTGTGTGTGTGTGTGTAGAAACGAAGTCGGGGAGGTGTTGCTTTCATTGTGTGTGGTTTCGATTTCAGAGTGACGACAGGTTGAAACCACACACACACACACACACACACACACACACACACACACACACACACACACACACTAGAGATGAGTTGATACATGTGTTGAAACAATATTATCAATGCAGTTCTTGTTCTCCATAATTCTTATATGAGAATTTTTGTGCACGTCTATCTGATCTCATCTATCTAACATCTCTTGTGTTTTGTTATATTACAGTGATATATATATAAATAATAGATGAATGTTTACCTGGATGTTTGAAAGGTGAATGTTACGTGATGTTGATGGTGGGGAGGAAAGAGGATGTGTGTATGTTGTGTGTAGGTGGTAATTGTTTAGACAGACAGAGCAGACAGAATAAGGTAAGACATATGTAAAGTTCATGCAGAAAAAGACAGACCAGACAGACAGGTTTATTTGGTCCTCGTGAATCCTTCACTTTGAAACTGATCCTTGAGTAAGATCTCAAGCTGGGTTAATGCAGGATGAGATAAGGAAAGGAAGGAAGGAAGGAAGGAAGGGAAGGAATGAGAGGGAATGAGAAGGGAAGGAAAGATGAAGAGTAAGATGGGAGTGGGGGAGGAAGTAAAGAGAGGGGGAAGAAAGGGGAGTGAGAGGAAGGAAGGAATGGAGGAGAGAGCAGGGAGGGAGGAGGAGGGAGGTGAGAGGACATGAGTGAGAGGTGAGAGAGAGAGAGAATGAGGAGTGAGAGGGATGGAGGAGGGAGGGAGGGAGGAGGGGAGGGAGGGGGAGGGGATGGGTGGCTGGCTGGTTGAGGTATCTCTTGCAGACTCACACTGAGGCGCGGGACAGCAAGGGTTCGACTCCCAATCTGTCTCTGGCCCACCTCCGCACGCCTTCCCCAAGATGGCCTCCACACAGTGCAGGAGGGAAGAGGAAGAAGAAGAAGAAAGAAGAAGAAAGAGACTGAATAACAAGAGAGGAAGAAGAAGAAATCAACAATAAACAGGAGATAGTGAAATACCTGGTTGATATGTGAACTTCTTCTCGTATACTACTTCATCATCGCCTCCTCGTCACTGTCTCTTACTTCCCGTCACTGTCTCTTACCCTTCGTCACTGTCTCCTACTCCTCGTCTATCCTCCCTACTCCTCGTCACTGTCTCCTACTCCTCGTCACTGTCTCCTACTCCTCGTCAATGCTCCTACTCCTCGTCACTGTCTCCCTACTCCCCTGTCACTGTCTCCTACTCCTCGGTCCTGTCTCCCTACCCCTCGTCACTGTCTCCTACTCCTCGTCACTGTCTCCTCCTCGTCCAATGTCTCCTACTCTCGTCACTGTCTCCCTACTCCTCGTCACTGTCTCCTACTCCTCGTCACTGTCTCCCTACTCCTCGTCCTGTCTCCTACTCCTCGTCAATGTCTCCTACTCCTCATCACTGTCTCCCTACTCCTCGTCACTTCTCCCTACTCCCTCGTCTGTCTCCCTACTCCTCGTCCTGTCTCCTACTCCTCGTCATGTCTCCTACTCCTCGTCACTGTCTCCTACTCTCATCACTTCTCCCTACTCCTCGTCACTGTATCTCCCTACTCCTCGTCACTGTCTCCTACTCCTCGTCAATGTCTCCTACTCCCTCGTCACTGTCTCCTACTCCTCATCAATGTCTCTCCTCGTCACTGTCTCCTACTCCTCGTCAC
>NW_024740445.1:0-2500 GCF_018991925.1 Homarus americanus | reverse complement strand
GGTGTTGGTGGTGGTTGGTGGGTGGTGTTAGTGGTGGTCGGGTGGTGGTGGTGGTGGTGGTCAGTGGTGTGGTTGGTGTTTAGTTGGTGGTGTTGGTGGTTGGTGGTGGGTAGGTGGGTCGGTGGTTGGTGGAGGTGGTGGTCGGTGGTGGTGTTGGTGGTCGGTGGTTGGTGTTGGTGGTGGTCGGTGGTGTTGGTGGTTGGTCGGTTGGTGGTGTTGGTTAGTTGGTGGTGTTGTTGTTTAATTGGTGTTGGTTGGTGGTGGTGTTGGGTGGTGGTTGGTTGGTGTGGTTGGTGGGTCGGTGGTGGTGTTGGTGGTGGTCGGTGGTGTTGGTGGTGGTCGGTGGTGGTGTTGGTGGTGGTTTGGCTCAGGCTGGTACGTCAAGATTTGATATATATTGTACAAACAAAAGAAACAGATACATAGATAAAAGATTAATTAACAGAGAGAATGAAAATAATTAGAGTAGATGAAAGTTGGCTGGTGACAAAATGGACCCAGGTTCATGGTTGTATATGTTTTGGGACATCAACACAACATATTACTTACAGTGAAATGATAATTGCAGTATGTGCAGATATATGAATTTTAAATCAGCACATAAATGATGTTAGAGAGAATTTGACAGAAATTATAAACCACTAGGGGAAATGATTATGGGAAAGACTTACTTATAATATGATAATTGTATTTAAGGTACAGAATAAATCCATTCACTTAACAACACAGTCTTGTTTACTTCGTACGGGTGAGGTAAATATGCAGTAATCAGTTTAGGTGACTTAATATACTAGTGTGTAGAGTCAATAGTTGATCACTGTACAAAATACTCCTTAATGTTGTGATCCTGATCTTTTCTTCTGATCAATGATAAGACTCTTGCAAGTCTTGTCCTTTGACCCAGCAGATTTATCATAATAGTTTTTTTACATAATTTATATTTGTCCCCGTTTATCTATTTTTGAGATTTACATTACACCTTTTATTTGGTGTAAACAACTGAAATGTGTTATACGTGTACAAGCTTACCATCAACAACAAAACATGAAAGCTGTTTGTTTATCATACCTATGATTACTATAACTATATATTTCTTTTTGTTAACAATGAAAACACTTGTTGCTTAAATACAGACTGTGTTGGATATTACTTTCGTCAGCGATATACCGTTAACTCTACATCATTCCATTTATTGGATTGAATCTGCCTCAGCTTGTTTCACCTGATTAGTTATTCAACAGTATTTGGGTGATGAGGTTAGTTAGGTTAGGTTAGGTACGCGTTAGGTTAGGTTAGGTCAGGCCAGGTTGTATGTTTTAGGTTGAAGTTTTAGCATTGCAGGTTGAAAAGCGTTGAAACAGTACTTGTACGTGTCTATAGGCTATGCGTACGTGTTACCACAATCCTCAGGTCCTCTATATATCGGTCCACCCTCAGTGTCCTCATATAGACTGTTAAGAACACAAGTTCTGAAACAGTGTAGTCAATTGGCAGGTGGAGTTAACAGTACCATATAACATAATACAGCAACATGGCGGGTTCAACATACATGTGTTCATAATTGGACCCAATTGCATTACAGGTTCAAGTGTTCAGATCACTACAACCGGCGTGTCATCATCACAATATACCTGTGACGACTGATTACCGTTTTATTGTTTATTTAAAGGCTATGAGTGCCTGTAATCTCAGCCATGTAAGATGATGTGGCGATGGAGGGATTAATAAAAATTGGTTTATCTCATGGTATTATCATATCTTTTAAGGACCATCTTAGTCTGCTGGAGGCAGAAGATGTGGTCGAGGAAGGAAGGAATAACTGGAGCACCTTGTGAGATGTCGATGGGTATCGGCCGACTCATTCAAATTATTGAGAACATGAACAGAGGTTTTGTCCAAGACTTCGAGGAGCTTGACTAATGAGAATGTTTAGAAATAGGAATTATAATGTTTTTGTGCTTCTGTAAGGCAACATGTGACTACGGACCATTAAAGGCCTTCTTGCTTAAGATTTGTTTTTTTAATGGTGGAGAGGTATAGCGGGTTGTATGGGACTCTCAACGTGACCCATAACAATGACGGACTTCATAGCTATAAAACTCTCACTGTATAATGTTTTTTATTTACAATGTATTCATCTGTTTATTTCTTACGTGTGATTTAGTCAGCAACAGCAGAATGAATGCTGATAAAACTTTCTATTCGATTCAGATACTAGATTTTCAACACAAAATAACAATAAAAAAGAAACATTAGAGCTAGAATGCAAACTAGAATTCAGGGGGAAATGTTGTGTATCTGAAATTAGTATAGTGTTTACTGTGGGGATGTTTCCTCTCAACCTATTGGGGAGGAAGTGAGGTGAAGCAGCACTGATGATAGGGAGACTGGAATATGATGGAGAATACCAATGTTTGAGGAGTGGGAAGTGGTGGGGGGTGGGGCAGTGGTGGGGGGTGGGGAGTGCAGGGCGTGGTGGGAGTGGGTGGGAGTGTGGGAC
>NW_024740444.1:0-13107 GCF_018991925.1 Homarus americanus | reverse complement strand
CTCTGCTATATTTCACACAAAGCCTGTTCAACGAGCTTATGGCGCCGTGAACCTCTAATAGGGACCACCCATGCCGCTTAGGTGATCAGAGCAACGTTTTACCAAATGCGGCTTCGAAACACGGGGATCCATATATATTTCATTAGCCCAATAAAGCATGCAGACTTCTTCATATAATCAACACCTCACCCCACCAGGATTAGAACCCACGATCTTCTAATTGTGACCGGGGAACGCTACCTCTGGGCCACCAAGACACTAAAAGCATTCCTAGACTCTGCTATATATTTCACACAAAGCCTGTTCAATGAGCTTATGGCGCCGTGAACCTCTAATGGGGATCCCTCGTGCCGCCTAGGTGATCAGAGCAACGTTTTACCAAATGTGGCTTCGAAACCCGAGGATCCATATATATTTCATTAGACCATTAAAGCACGCGGACTACTACATATAATCAACACCTCACCCCACCAGGATTTGAACCCACAATCTTATAATTGTGACCGGGGGACGCTACCTCTGGGCCACCAGGACAATAACAGCAGTCCTAGACTCTGCTATATTTCACACAAAGCCTGTTCAACGAGCTTATGGCGCCGTGAATCTCTAATGGGGACAACCCGTGCCGCTTAGGTGATCAGACCAACATTTTACCAAATGCGGCTTCGAAACAAGAAGGATCCATATATATTTCATAAGCCCAATAAAGCACGCAGACTTCTACATTTAATCAACACCTCACCCCACCAGGGTTTGAACCCACGATCTTATAATTGTGACCGGGGAACGCTACCTCTGGGCCACCAGGACAATAAAAGCAGTCCTAGACTCTGCTATATTTCACACAAAGCTGTTCAATGAGCTTATGGCGCCGTGAACATCTAATGGGGACAACCCATGCCGCTTAGGTGATCAGAGCAACGTTTTACCAAATGCGGCTTCGAAACACGAGGATCCATATATATTTCATTAGCCCAATAAAGCATGCGGACTTCTTCATATAATCAACACCTCACTCCACCAGGATTAGAACCCACGATCTTCTAATTGTGACCGGGGAACGCTACCTCTGGCCCACCAGGACACTAAAAGCATGCCTAGACTCTGCTATATTTCACACAAAGCCTGTTCAACGAGCTTATGGCGCCGTGAACCTCTAATGGGGCCCACCCGTGCCGCTTAGGTGATCAGAGCAACGTTTTACCAAATGTGGCTTCGAAACCCGATGATCCATATATATTTCCTCAGACCATTAAAGCACGCAGACTTCTACATATAATCAACACCTCACCCCACCAGGATTTTAACCCACAATCTTATAATTGTGACCGGGGGACGCTACCTCTCGGCCACCAGGACAATAAAAGCAGTCCTAGACTCTGCTATATTTCACACAAAGCCTGTTCAACGAGCTTATGGCGCCGTGAACCTCTAATGGGGACCACCTGTGCCGCCTAGGTGATCAGACCAACATTTTACCAAATGCGGCTTCGAAACAAGAAGGATCCATATATATTTCATTAGCCCAATAAAGCACGCGGACTTCTACATTTAATCAACACCTCACCCCTCCAGGATTTGAACCCACGATCTTATAATTGTGACCGGGGAACGCTACCTCTGGGCACAGGACAATAAAAGCTTGATCCTAGACTCTGCTATATTTCACACAAAACCTGTTCAACGGCTTATGGCGCGTGAACCTCTAATGGGGACCACCCATGCAGCCAAGTGATCAGAGCAACGTTTTTACCAAATGCGGCTTCGAAACACGAGGATCCATATATATTTCATTGGCCCAATAAAGCCGCGGACTTCTACATTAATCAACACCTCACCCCTCCAGGATTTGAACCCACGATCTTATAATTGTGACCGGGGAGCCCTTTACCTCTGGGCCACCAGGACAATAAAAAGCAGTCTAGACTCTATATATATTTCACACAAAGCCTATTCGGCTTGTAAACTTTTGGTATTAATGAACCTCCTAATAGGGACCACCCGTGCCGCTTAGGTGATCAGAGCAACTTTTACCAAATGCGGCTTCGAAACACGAGGATCCATATATATTTCATTAGCCCAATAAAGCACGCGGACTTCTACATATAATCAACACCTCACCCCACCAGGATTTGAACCCACTGTCTTATAATTGTGACCGGGGGACGCTACCTCTGGGCCACCAGGAAACTAAAAGCATTCCTAGACTCTGCTATATTTCACACAAAGCCTGTTCAACGAGCTTATGGCGCCGTAAACCTCTAATGGGGACGACCCGTGCCGCTTAGGTGATCAGAGGAACGTTTTACCAAATGCGGCTTCGAAACCCGAGGATCCATATATTTTTTATTAGCCCAATAAAGCACGCGAAATTCTACATATAATCAACACCTCACCCCACCAGGATTTGAACCCACGATCTTATAATTGTGACCGGGGAATGCTACCTCTGGTCCACCAGGACAATAAAAGCAGTCCTAGACTCTGCTATATTTCCCACAAAGCCTGTTCAACGAGCTTATGGCGCCGTGAACCTCTAATGGGGACCACCCATGCCGCTTAGGTGATCAGAGCATCGTTTTACCAAATGAGGCTTTGAAACACGAGGATCCATATATATTTCATTAGCCCAATAAAGCAGGCGGACTTCTTCATATAATCAACACCTCACCCCACCAGGATTCGAACCCACGATCTTCCAATTGTGACCGGGGAACGCTACCTCTGGGCCACCAGGACACTAAAAGCATTCCTAGACTCTGCTATATTTCACCCAAAGCCTGTTCAACGAGCTTTTGGCGCCGTGAACCTCTAATGGGACCACCCGTGCCGCTTAGGTGATCAGGCAACTTTGCAAATGCGGCCCCGAAAACGAGGATCCATATATATTTCATTAGCCCAATAAAGCCGCGGACTTCTACATTTAATCAACACCTCACCCCTCAAGATTGAACCCCACGATCTTCTAATTGTGACCGGGGAACGATACCTCTGGGCCACCAGGACACTAAAAGCAGTCCTAGACTCTACTATATTTCACACAAAGACTGTTCAACGACCTTATGGCGCCATGAACCTCTAATGGGGACCACCCGTGCCGCTTAGGTGATCAGAGCAACATTTTACCAAATCCGGCTTGGAAACACGAGGATCCATATATATTAGTGTGTCATACGGAGGCGAATTATTTTTTTTGAGTTTGAAAAATCGGCCCATGGTATTAATGATGTAGTTCTATGGGCAGAATCATGTGATATCTTCAGATTTGAAAAGTTTTCATTTTTTGCTAGGTAAATTTTAACTTGAAATCTTATGAAAATTCAGTATTCCTACCCTTTTACCAACACCACTAAATAGCTTATTTAAAGTAAAGTAAATGTATCAGGTTAATTTATTAGGATGAAAATGATCCAGAATAGTGAAACGAATGATCTTGACACATTTATTAAATTTATTATTCCTTTAGAAAACAAAATCATCAAATACAAAAACCGGTTTTACTACTAAGACCCGGTGTTGCTGCACACCATAGAGAACATGTCTTTCTTGCTTCTGTTTCTACTCATCACCTTCCTGCTGACCACCTGAGCTCGGATGTAGCATTCCCTCCTCTCCTGGCTGTACACGTGACTGCTGGCCTCGCTCACTTGCTGTACACAACGCTCTATACTCTGGGTGTGCGAGGGCCAGGCAGGGACATGCATGGGTTTGTCCAGGAAAGCTCTGACTTGAACATTGGTGAGGCTGCAGGTAAGGGGGGGCTCACTGCCAGCCTGGATGTTATCCAGATCTATGAGATCAGTGAGGGTCTTGGCACCTAGATTGACTTCAGGAGTCTTCCTGACCCTGAAGGAATTGTCACCAACTGATTCGTCATGCCCAGATCCTCTCATAAGTCTCATATCCAAGATCTTTTTGACTGCCACTCTTCTCTCCTCCTCATCCTTACTGCAGAGCATTGTCTGCAATACTGCCTCGGGATGAGCATACCAGGAATATCTCCTCACAGTCTGCTCCACAATCTGAACAACCTTCATGGCCCAATCCTCCAGAACTCAAGGCTGAGCATGCCTCCGGACCTTCAGGCTCATTGACTTGACCTTGGTGTTGAACCAATTTGGCAAGTAGACACTCACGATGAATTGGACAATAAGTCTCAGGTTGTGAAGCTGGTTTCCTTTCAGTTTATGATGAGCGACCCAAATTCTGCAGAACATGAGAGCCGTTGTGAGCCACCTAGAATGTGAGACTGGACCTATCTGCAGGTAAGCAAGTCTATCAGGCATGACCCCAGTTTTGATGGCACTGCAAATCATGCAACCATAGTACTGGTCAGTACTCAGGTCGTCAATGACGGTAATGCAAGCTCAACGAGTGGAGGGGCCAGCTGTGATTTTTTCAAAGCTCGGAGTTATTTCTAACTCAGTGGCAGAGTCCAGCATCTTGCCAAGAGGACCAGACCATCTGTTGTTTGAAAGAGTCTTGCCATCCAGCTCCTGGATCAGATGTCTGAGTGGCAACTCGTTGGTGTGGAGGTCACAAACAATCCAGACCAGCTTCCTCCCAATCTTCCGCTCTATCCACTGTATGACCCCCCCTTGCCACCCTGTGTTCGTGGTGGTGCTGTCCCCTCCAATGGCCTGCAGGGTCTGGTCTCGTTCCTCTCTCTGAGCCAGTTCTGTTATTTATCTGCCACTATCTCAGCTGGTTTCCTGATCTTGTCTTTCTCTGAGTGAAATGCCACAAATACGCTTCCCTCCTGGTTCACTGCAGCAGGAATTAGTGTTTACTCTTTCACGCATGGCGGGAACAACGTCAGAATCTCCAACTTTCATGAACACTTTAGTGTCATCCCTTCTCCCATCAAAGAACAAACAATTGATTCCATTTTCTCTTATCCCCTTATCAAACTCCTCTTCTAGATTACTGACAAGTTTCTCCTGAGCTCTCCTTACTTTGTTATGATCTCTCACCAGGTGAACATCATCAGGTGTTATCAAACCACCGTCAATCCAGGCAGCTGTTGCTATCTCTGCAGTTTCTCTGAGACCAGTGTGGTGTCGCATGCTGGCCAGAGCTATGCTCGGGATATCTTTCCTATTTCGAATCTTATGTCTGGAAGGTTTGGGATCACTATTTTCTGGGTTAGGGACAAAGTCAGCATTCTCCTGGTCAGCACTCGGATCAGCCATGGGGAAGTCATTAAACTCTGAATCAGCTTGACTCCAATCATCGGCCTTTTTTACCTCACCCTGGGCCTTCTCAAGTCTCTTTTCCTCGGCAACTCTTCTCCTCTTCTGTCTCTCTGTGGCAGCCTCCTGTCTCTTGGACTCCGGAATATCTTGGCTAGAAATCATGAGAGCCCCTATACTGCCAGTCTTCTCTCTCTGTGCTTTGACAAATGCCAGTTCGATCACAGGAATCTTCAGTTCACGCTTGCAAATACAGGAGATGTGGGCCTCGGATTTACAGTCACGATCGCATCTAAACTCAGGACAGAGAACAATTGGGCACTTGCAAGTAATTATGTCAAATAACTGGTCCAGTTGCTTGGCAAAGCTGTCCTTAACTGCAAGTTTTCCTCTCCCAAGAGAGATATCTCTTGCCTTTTTCCCAACTGGCTAGCAGTCTCTCACTAATCTTCTTCTGACTTGTTATGACTGGAAGCTTGAACTGAGCGTTAGCCAGAGTGTACTGTGCCAAGACAGCTTTGGTCATATCTGGCAATGTCTTTGTTTGTGTAAGTTCTTTGGTTCTTTCACTGGTTGCCTGATTAAACACCGTATCTCAAAGCATCTCTCAATGTAGAGGCATCTCCGACTGGGAGCTCTCTCCCAGACCCAAGATAGTGACTGAGATGGCTGGATTTTTGGTTCCTCGTCCTGACACAAGCAGCCATCGCAAATATTATCAACTTATAAATGCATCAGAATCTAAAACAGAAAAAACTATTGTTAGTTGGGTTGTTAAAGAATGAAGTCAGAAAGCAATGTTCACTATTTAATTGTAATGCACTATTGCAGATGTACGTTAGATTTTCGATAAATTTTACGCTAAAATTTACCTAGCAAAAGTTTGCAAAATATTGAAACTGAAATTATTTTCTGTTTATATACACTAAAATCTACCAAAAACGTGATGGGCCATTAGTTTTAGCTGATGTTCCCTCCTATGACACACCCTAATATATATTTCATTAGCCCAATAAATCACTCGGACTTCTACATATAATCAACACCTCACCCTACCAGGATTCAAACCCACGATCTTATAATTGTGACCGGGGTATGCTACCTTTGGGCCACCAGGACAATAAAAGCAGTCCTGGAACTCTCCCTATATTTCACACAAAGCCTGTTCACTTTGACCCATAGGCGCGCAGACACTCCAATGCAGGGCCACCCGTGCAGCAGAGTGATCAGACAGCATTTTTTACCAAATGCAGCTTCGAAACCCGAGGATCCATATATATTTCATTAGCCCATTAAAGCACGCGGACTTCTACATATAATCAACACCTCACCCCACAAGGATTTGAACCCACGATCTTATAATTGTGACCGGGCAACGCTACCTCTGGGCCACCAGGAAACTAAAAGCATTCCTAGACTCTGCTATATTTCACACAAAGCCTGTTCAACGAGCTTATGGCGCCGTGAACCTCTAATGGGGACAAACCGTGCTGCTTAGGTGATCAGAGCAACGTTTTACCAAATGCAGCTTCGAAACACGAGGATCCATATATATTTCATTACCCCAACAAAGCACGCAGACTTCTTCATATAATCAACACCTCACCCCACCAGGATTTGTACCCACGATCTTCTAATTGTGACCGGGGCACGCTACCTATGGGCCATCAGGACACTATAAGCAGTCCTAGACTCTGTTATATATCACACAAAGCGTGTTCACCTAGCTTATGGCGCCGTGAACCACTATAGGGGACCAACCGTGCCGCTTAGGTGATCAGAGCAACGTTTTACCAAATGCGGCTTTGAAATACGAGGATTCAAATATATTTCATTAGCCCAATAAAGCACTCGGACTTCTACATATAATCAACACCTCACCCCACCAGGATTCAAACCCACGGTCTTATAATTGTGACCGGGGAACGCTGCCTGTGGGCCACCAGGACACTAAAAGCATTCCTAGACTTTTGCTATATTTCACACGAATCGTTCCGAGCTTATGGGCCGTGAACCTCTAATGGGGACCACCCGTTGCGCTAAGGCCAGTCAGAGCAACGTTTTGCCAAATGTGGCTTCGAAACCCAAGGATCCATATATATTTCATTAGACCATTAAAGCACGCGGACTTCTACATATAATCAACACCTCACCCCACCAGGATTTGACCCCACGATCTTATAATTGTGATCGGGGAACGCTACCGCTGGGCCACCAAGACAATAAAACCAGTCCTAGACTCTGCTATATTTCACACAAGCCTGTTCAACGAGCTTATGGCGCCGTGAACCTCTAATGGGGACCACCCGTGCCGCTTAGGTGATCAGAGCAACATTTTACCAAATGCGGCTTCGAAACCCGTGGATCCATGTATATTTCATTAGCCCAATAAAGCAATCGGACTTCTACATTTAATCAACACATCACCCCACCAGGATTTGAACCCACGATCTTATAATTGTGACCGGGGAATGCTACCTCTGGGCCACAAGGACACTAAAAGCATTCCTAGACTCTGCTATATTTCACACAAAGCCTGTTCAACGAGCTTATGGCGCCGTGAACCTCTAATGGGGACCACGCGTGCCGCTTAGGTGATCAGACCAACATTTTACCAAATGCGCTTAGTAAGGATCCATATATATTTCATTAGCCCAATAAAACCTGCGGACTTCACATTTTAATCAACACCTCACCCCACCGGGTTTTTGAACCCACGTTATGTGTTGTGACCGAGAGCGCTACCTCTGGGCCTGGGACAATAAAAGCAATCCTAGACTCTGCTATATTTCACACAGAGCATGTTCAACGAGCTTATGTCGCCGTGAACCTCTGATGGGGACCACCCATGCCGCTTAGGTGATCAGAGCAACGTTTTACCAAATGCGGCTTCGAAACACGAGAATCCATATATATTTCATTAGCCCAATAAAGCATGCGGACTTCTTCATATAATCAACACCTCACCCCACCAGGATTCGAACCCACGATCTTCCAATTGTGACCGGGGAACGCTACCTCTGGCCCACCAGGACACTAAAAGCATTCCTATACTCTCCTATATTTCACACAAAGCCTGTTCAACGAGCTTATGGCGCCGTGAAACTCTAATGGGGACCCCCCGGGCCGCTTAGGTGATCAGAGCAACGTTTTACCAAATGTGGCTTCGAAACCCGAGGATCCATATATATTTCATTTGACCATTAAATCACGCGGACTTCTACATATAATCAACACCTCACCCCACCAGGATTTTAACCCACAATCTTATAATTGTGACCGGGGGACGCTACCTCTGGGCCCACCAGGACAATAAAAGCATTCCTAGACTCTCCTATATTTCACACAAAGCCTGTTCAACGAGCTTATGGCGCCGTGAAACTCTAATGGGGACCCCCCGGGCCGCTTAGGTGATCAGACCAAAATTTTACCATATGCGGCTTCGAAACAAGAAGGATCCATATATATTTCATTAGCCCAATAAAGCAAGCGGACTTCTACATATAATCAACACCTCACCCCACCAGGATTTGAACCCACGATCTTATAATTGTGACCGGGGAACGCTACTTCTGGGCCACCAGGACAATAAAAGCAGTCCTAGACTCTGCTATATTTCACACAAAGCCTGTTCAACGAGCTTATGGCGCTGTGAACCTCTAATGGGGACCACCCATGCCGCTTAGGTGATCAGAGCAACGTTTTACCAAATGCGGCTTCGAAACACGAGGATCTATATATATTTCATTAGCCCAATAAAGCACGCGGACTTCTTCATATAATCAACACCTCACCCCACCAGGATTCGAACCAACGATCTTCTAATTGTGACCGGGGAACGCTACCTCTGGCCCACCAGGACACTAAAAGTATTCCTAGACTTTGCCATATTTCACACAAAGCCTGTTCAACGAGCTTATGGCGCCGTGAACCTCTAATGGGGACCCCTCGTGCCGCTTAGGTGATCAGAGCAACGTTTTACCAAATGTGGCTTCGAAACCCGAGGATCCATATATATTTCATTTGACCATTAAATCACGCGGATTTCTACATATAATCAACACCTCACCCCACCAGGATTTGAACCCACGATTTTATAATTGTGACCGGGGAACGCTACCTCTGGGCCACCAGGACAATAAAAGTAGTCCTAGACTCTGCTATATTTCACACAAAGCCTGTTCAACGGGCTTATGGCACCGTGAACCTCTAATGGGGACCACCCGTGCCGCTTAGGTGATCAGAGCAACGTTTTACCAAATGCGGCTTCGAAATACGAGGATTCAAATATATTTCATTAGCCCAATAAAGCAAGCAGACTTCTACATATAATCAACACCTCACCCCACCAGGATTTGAACCCCCGATCTTATAATTGTGACCGGGGAATGCTACCTCTTGGCCACCAGGACAATAAAAGCAGTCCTAGACTCTGTTATATTTCACACAAAGCGTGTTCAACGAGCTTATGGCGCCGTGAACCTCTAATGGGGACCCCCCGTGCCGCTTAGGTGATCAGAGCAACGTTTTACCAAATGTGGCTTCGAAACCCGAGGATCCATATATATTTCATTTGACCATTAAATCACGCGGACTTCTACATATAATCAACACCTCACCCCACCAGGATTCAAACCCACAGTCTTATAATTGTGACCGGGGTATGCTACCTCTGGGCCACCAGGACAATAAAAGCAGTCCTAGACTCTGCTATATTTCACACAAAGCCTGTTCAACGAGTTTATGGCGCCGTGAACCTCTAATGGGGACCACCCGTGCCGCTTAGGTGATCAGACGAACATTTTACCAAATGCGGCTTCGAAACAAGAAGGATCCATATATATTTCATTAGACCATTAAAGCATGCCGACTTCTACATATAATCAACACCTCACCCCACCAGGATTTGAACCCACAATCTTATAATTGTGACCGGGGGACGCTACCTCTGGGCCACCCGGACAATAAAAGCAGTCCTAGACTCTGCTATATTTCACACAAAGCCTGTTCAACGAGTTTATGGCATGGAACCTCTAATATAGGGGACCACCCGTGCGCTTAGGTGATCAGGCGAACATTTTTGCAAATGCGGCTTCAAAACAAGAGGATCATATATATTTCATTTAGACCAATAAAGCAGCGGACTTCCACATTTTAATCAACCTCACTCCACCAGGATTCGAACCCACGATCCTATAATTGTGACCGAGGAACGCTACCTATGGGCCACCAGGACACTATAAGCAGTCCTAGACTCTGTTATATTTCACACAAAGCCTGTTCAACGAGCTTATGGCGCTGTGAACCACTATAGGGGACCACCCGTGCCGCTTAGGTGATCAGAGCAACGTTTTACCAAATGCGGCTTCGAAACACTAGGATCCATATATGTTTCATTAGCCCAATAAAGCACGCGGACTTCTTCATATAATCAACACCTCACCCCACCAGGATTCGAACCAACGATCTTCTAATTGTGACCGGGGAACGCTACCTCTGGCCCACCAGGACACTAAAAGCATTCCTAGACTTTGCTATATTTCACACAAAGCCTGTTCAACGAGCTTATGGCGCCGTGAACCTCTAATGGGGACCCCCCGTGCCGCTTAGGTGATCAGAGCAACGTTTTACCAAATGTGGCTTCGAAACCCGAGGATCCATATATATTTCATTAGACCATTAAATCACGCGGACTTCAACATATAATCAACACCTCACCCCACCAGGATTTGAACCCACGATCTTATAATTGTGACCGGTGAACGCTACCTCTGGGCCACCAGGACAATAAAAGCAGTCCTAGACTCTGCTATATTTCACACAAAGCCTGTTCAACGAGCTTATGGCACCGTGAACCTCTAATGGGGACCACCCTTGCCGCTTAGGTGATCAGAGCAACGTTTTACCAAATGCTGCTTCGAAACAAGGAGGATCCAAAAATATTTCATTAGCCCAATAAAGCAAGCAGACTTTTACATATAATCAACACCTCACCCCACCAGGATTTGAACCCACGATCTTATAATTGTGACCGGGGAATGCTACCTCTGGGTCACCAGGACAATAAAAGCAGTCCTAGACTCTGGTATATTTCACACAAAGCCTGTTCAACGAGCTTATGGTGCCATGAACCTCTAATGGGGACCCCCGTGCAGCTTAGGTGATCAGAGCAACGTTTTACCAAATGTGGCTTCGAAACCCGAGGATCCATATATATTTCATTAGACCATTAAAGCACGCGGACTTCAACATATAATCAACACCTCACCCCACCAGGATTTGAACCCACGATCTTATAATTGTGACCGGGGAACGCTACCTCTGGGCCACCAGGACAATAAAAGTAGTCCTAGACTCTGCTATATTTCACACAAAGCCTGTTCAACGGGCTTATGGCACCGTGAACCTCTAATGGGGACCACCCGTGCCGCTTAGGTGATCAGAGGAACGTTTTACCAAATGCGGCCTCGACACAAGGAGGATCCATAAATATTTCATTAGCCCAATAAAGCAAGCAGACTTTTACATATAATCAACACCTCACCCCACCAGGATTTGAACCCACGATCTTATAATTGTGACCGGGGAATGCTACCTCTGGGACGCCAGGACAATAAAAGCAGTCCTAGACTCTGGTATATTTCACACAAAGCCTGTTCAACGAGCTTATGGCGCCGTGAACCTCTAATGGGGACACCCCTTGCCGCTTAGGTGATCAGAGCAACGTTTTACCAAATGTGGCTTGAAACCCGAGATCCATATATATTTCATTAGACCATTAAAGCACGCGGACTTCAACATATAATCAACACTCATCCCACCAGGATTTGAACCCACGATCTTATAATTGTGACCGGGGAACGCTACCTCTGGGCCACCAGGACAATAAAAGCAGTCCTAGACTCTGCTATATTTCACACAAAGCCTGTTCAACGAGCTTATGGCACTGTGAACCTCTAATGGGGACCACCCATGCCGCTTAGGTGATCAGAGGAACGTTTTACCAAATGAGGCTTCGAAACAAGGAGGATCCATAAATATTTCATTAGCCCAATAAAGCAAGCAGACTTTTACATATAATCAACACCTCACCCCACCAGGATTTGAACCCACGATCTTATAATTGTGACCGGGGAATGCTACCTCTGGGCCACCAGGACAATAAAAGCAGTCCTAGGCTCTGGTATATTTCACACAAAGCCTGTTCAACGAGCTTATGGCGCCGTGAACCTCTAATGGCGACCCCCCGTGCCGCTTAGGTGATCAGAGCAACGTTTTACCAAATGTGGCTTCGAAACCCGAGGATCCATATATTTCTTATTAGACCATTAAAGCACGCGGACTTCAACATATAATCAACACTCACCCCACCAGGATTTGAACCCACGCATCTATAATACCAGGACCGGGAATAGCAATTTCTGCCACCAGACACAGCATTCCTAGACTTTGCTATATTTCACACAAAGCCTGTTCAACGAGCTTATGGCGCCGTGAACTTCTAATGGGGACCCCCCGTGCCGCTTAGGTGATCAGAGCAACGTTTTACCAAATGTGGCTTCGAAACCCGAGGATCCATATATATTTCATTAGACCATTAAAGCACGCGGACTTCAACATATAATCAACACCTCACCCCAACAGGATTTGAACCCACGATCTTATAATTATCACCGGGGAACGCTACCTCTGGGCCACCAGGACAATAAAAGCAGTCCTAGACTCTGCTATATTTCACACAAAGCCTGTTCAACGAGCTTATGGCACCGTGAACCTCTAATGGGGACCACCCGTGCTGCTTAGGTGATCAGAGGAACGTTTTACCAAATGCGGCTTCGAAACAAGGAGGATCCATAAATATTTCATTAGCCCAATAAAGCAAGCAGACTTTTACATATAATCAACACCTCACCCC
>NW_024740443.1:0-11158 GCF_018991925.1 Homarus americanus | reverse complement strand
GGTATAACAAAGGACCCTAATGGAGTATAACAAAGTCCCAAGATCGAGTATAACAAAGTCCCCTGATCGAGTATAACAAAGTCCCCTGGTCGAGTATAACAAAGGCCGCTGGTCGAGTATAACAAAGTCCCCTGATCGAGTATAACAAAGGACCCTAATGGAGTATCACAAAGTCCCAAGATCGAATATAACAAAGTCTTCCGATCGAGTATAACTAACTCCCCTGATGGAGTATAACAAAGGACCCTAATGGAGTATAACAAAGTCCAAAGATCGAGTATAACAAAGTCCCCTGATCGAGTGTAACAAAGTCCCCTGATCTAGAAAAACAAACACCCCTGATCGAGTATAAGAAAGTCCCTGATCGAGTATAACAAAGCCCCATGATCGAGTATAACCAATTCACCGAATCGAGTATAACAAAGTCCCCTAATCGAGCATAACAAAGCCCCCTGATCGAGTATAACCAATTCACCGAATCGAGTATAACAAAGTCCCCTGATCGAGCATAACAAAGCCCCCTGATCGAGTATAAAAAAGGCCCCTGGTCATGTATAACAAAGTCCCCTGATCGAGTATAACAAAGTCCCCTGATCGAGTAAAACAATCACCCCTGATCGAGTATAACAAAGTCTCCTGATCGAGTATAACAAAGCCCCCTGTTCGAGAATAACAAAGTCCCCTGATCGAGTATAACAAAGCTCCCTGATCGAGTATAACAAAGTCTTATGATCGAGTATAACTAAGTCCCTTGATTGAGTACAACAAAGGACCCTAATGGAGTATAACAAAGTCCCAAAATCGAGTATAACAAAGTCCCCTGATCGAGTAAAACAAACACCCCTGATCGAGTATAACAAAGTCCCCTGATCGAGTAAAACAAACACCCCTGATCGAGTATAACAAAGTCCCCTGATGAGTAAAACAAAGGACCCTAATGGAGTATAACAAAGTCCCAAGATCGAGTATAACAAAGTCCTCTGATCGAGTAAAACAAAGTCCCCTGATCGAGTAAAACAAAGCCCCCTCGTCGAGTATAAGAATAGTCCCCTGATCGAGTATAACAAAGGCTCTTGGTCGAAAATAACAAAGTCCCTGATCGAGTAAAACAAAGTCCCCTGATCGAGTATAACAAAGTCCGCTGATCGAGTACAACAAAATCACCTGATCGGGTAAAACAAAGTCCCCTGATCGAGTATAACAAAGTCCCCTGATCGAGTATAACAAAGTCCCCTGATCGAGTATTACAAAGTCCCCGGATCGAGAATAACAAAGTCCCGTCATCGAGTATAACAAAGCCACCTGATCGAGTATAAGAAAGGCCACTGATCGAATATACCTATGTGCCTAGTCGAGTATATAAAAGTCCCCTGATTGAGTATAACAAAGTCCCCAGATCGAGTATAACAAAGTCCCCTGATCGAGTATAACAAAGTCCCCTGATCGAGTAAAACAAACACCCCTGATCGAGTATAACAAAGTCCCCTGATTGAGTATAAGAAAGGACCCTAATGGAGTATAACGAAGTCCCAAGATCGAGTATAACAAAGTCTTCTGATCGAGTAAAAAACAAAGTCCCCTAATCGAGTAAAACAAAGCCCCCTCGTCGATTATAAGAATAGTCCCCTGGTCGAGTATAACAAAGTCCCTGATCGAGTATAACAAAGCCAAATGATCGAGTATAAACAATTCACCAAATCGAGCATAACCAAGGCTCTTGGTCAAAAACAACAAAGTCCCTGATCGAGTAAAACAAAGTCCCCTGATCGAGTATAACAAAGTCACAAGATCGAGTAAATCAAAGCCCCCTGATCGAGTATAACCAAGTCCGCTGATCGAGTACAACAAAATCACCTGATCGGGTATAACAAAGTCCCCTGATCGAGTATAACAAAGTCCCCTGGTCGAGTATAACAAAGTCCCCTGATCGAGTATTACAAAGTCCCCGGATCGAGAATAACAAAGTCCCGTCATCGAGTATAAGAAACCCCCTGATCGAGTATAAGAAAGGCCACTGATCGAATATACCTATGTGCCTAGTCGAGTATATAAAAGTCCCCTGGTCGAGTATAACAAAGTCCCCTGATCGAGTATAACAAAATCCCCTGATCGAGTATAACAAAGTCCCGTGATCGAGTATAACAAAGTGCCTTGATCGAGAATAACACAGTCCCTGATCGAGTATAACAAAGCCCCCTCATCGAGTATAAAAAAGCCCCCTGGTCGAGTATAACAAAGACCCTGATCGAGTATAACAAAGCCCTCTCATCGATTATAACAAAGCCCTCTCATCGAGTATAAAAAAAGCCCCCTGGTCGAGTATAACAAAGTCCCTTGGTCGAGTATAACAAAGTTCCATGATCGAGTATAACAAAGGCCCCGAATCGAGTATAACAAAGGCCCCTGGTCGAAAATAACAAAGTCCACTGATCGAGTATAATAAAGTCCCCTGATCGAGTATAACAAAGTCCCAAGATCGAGTACAACAAAGCCCCCCGATCGAGTATAACAAAGTCCGCTGATCGAGTAAAACAAAGTCACCTGGCCAGTAGTAACAAAGTCCCTTGATCGCGTTTCTTTCCAGCCCCCTCATCGAGTTTAACAAAACCCCTGAACGAGTATAAAAAAGTCCCCTGGTCGGGTATAACAAAGTCCCTGGTCGAGTATAACAAAGTCCCATGATCGAGTATAACAAAGGCCCGCTATCGAGTAGTAACAAAGTCCCTTGATCGAGTATAACAAAGCACCCCTCATCGAGTTTAACAACCCCCCTGAACGAGTATAAAAAAGCCCCCTGGTCGAGTATAATAAAGTCCCCTGGTCGAGTATAACAAAGTCCCCTGGTCAAGTATAACAAAGTCCCCTGGCAGAGTATAACAAGATCCCCTGATCGAGTATAACAAATTCCCCTGATCGAGTATAACAAAGCCCCCTCATCGAGTATAAAAAAGCCCATGGTCGAGTATAATAAGTCCCCTGGTCGAGTATAACAAAGTCCCTGGTCGAGTATAATAAAGTCCCCTGATCGAGTATAACAAAGCCCCCTCATCGAGTATAAAAAAGCCCATGGTCGAGTATAACAATGTCCCCTGGTCGAGTATAACAAAGTCCCCTCGTCGAGTATAACAAAGTCCCATAATCGAGTATAACAAAGGCCCCTTATCGAGTATAACAAAAGCCCCTGGTCGAGTATAACAAATTCCCCTGATCGAGTATAACAAAGTCCCCTCATCGAGTATAACAAAGTCCCCTGATCGAGTAAAACAAACACCCCTGATCGAGTATAACAAAGTCGCCTTTTCGAGTATAAGAAAGCCCCCTGATGGAGTATAACAAAGTCCCCTGATCGAGTATAACTAAGTGCCCTAATCGAGTATAACAAAGGACCCTAATGGCGTATAACAAAGTCAAAAGATCGAGTATAACAAAGTCCCCTGATCGAGTATAACAAAGTTCCTTGATCGAGAATAACAATGTCCTGTGATCGAGTATAACAAAGGAACCTAATAGAGTATAAAAAAGTCCCAAGATCGAGTATAACAAAGTCCTTTTAACGAGTATAACTAAGTCCCCTCATCGAGTAAAACAAAGGGCCCTAATGGAGTATAACAAAGTCCCAAGATCGAGTATAACGAAGTCCTCTGATCGAGTATAACAATGTCCCCTGATCGAGTGTAACAAAGTCCCGTCGTCGAGTATAACAAATCCCCTTGATCGAGTATAAGAAAGGCACCTAATCTAATATAACAATGTCCGTAGTCGAGTATATACAAACTCCCCTGATCGAGTATAACAAAGTCCCAAGATCGAGTATAACAAATTCCCTTCATCGAGTACAACAAAGCCCCCTCATCGAGTATAAAAAAGCCCCCTGGTCCAGTATAACAAAGTCCCTGGTCGAGTATAACAAAGCCCTCTGATCGAGTATAAAAAAGCCCCCTCATCGAGAAAAAAAAGTCCCCTGGCCAAGTATACCAAAGTCCCCTGAGTGAGTATAACAAAGCCCCATCATCGAGTTTAACAAAACCCCCTGATCGAGTATATAAAAGCCCCCTGGTCGATTGTAACAAAGTCCCCTGTTCGAGTATACTAAAGTCCCCTGATCGATTATAACAAATTCACAAGATCGAGTATAACAAAGCCCCCCGATCGAGTATAACAAAGTCCGCTGATCAAGTATAACAAAGTACCCTGATCGAGTATAACAAAGTCCCCTGGTGGAGTATAACAAAGTCCCCTGGTCGAGTATAACAAACTCCCCTGTTCGAGTATACTAAAGTCCCCTGATCGAATATAACAAATTCACAAGAACGAGCATAACAAAGCCCCCCGATCGAGTATAACAAAGTCCGCTTATCAAGTATAACAAAGTACCCTGATCGAGTATAACAAAGTCCCCAGGGCGAATATAACAAAGTCCCCTGATCGAGTATAACAAAGTCCCCTGATCGAGTATAACAAAGTCCCGTCATCGAGTATAACAAAGCCCCCTGATCGAGTATAAGAAAGGCCCCTGGTCGAGTATAACAAAGTCCCCTGGCCGAGTATAACAATGTCCCCTGATCGAGTATAACAAAGCCCTCTCATCGAGTTTAACAAAACCCGCTGATCGAGTATAAAAAAGCCTCCTGGTCGAGTATAACAAAGTCCCATGATCGAGTATTACAAAGGCCCCGAATCGAGTAAAACAAAGGCCACTGGTCGAAAATAACAAAGTCCCCTGAACGAGTATACTAAAGTCCCCTGGACGAGTATAACAAAGTCCCAAGATCGAGTATAACAAAGCCCCCCGATCGAGTATAACAAAGTCCGATGATCTAGTATAACAAAGCCCCCTGATCGAGTATAACAAAGCCCCCTCGTCGAGTATAAGAAAGTCCCCTGGTCGAGTATAACAAAGTCCCCTGATCGAGTATAACAAAGGACCCTAATGGAGTATAACAAAGTCCCAAGATCGAGTATAACAAAGTCCTCTGATCGAGTATAAGAAAGGCACCTGATCCGAGGTATAATAAAAAGCCACCTGATCAGTATAAAAGGCACCTGATCGAATATAATAATGTCCCTAGTCAAGTAGCTTCACAAAGTCCGCTGATCAAGTATAACAAAGTACCCTGAACGAGTATAACAAAGTCCCCAGGGCGAGTATAACAAAGTCCCCTGATCGAGTATAACAATGTCCCCTGATCGAGTATAACAAAGTCCCGTCATCGAGTATAACAAAGCCTCCTGATCGAGTATAAGAAAGGCACCTGATCGAGTAAAAAAAAGGCCCCTGGTCGAGTATAACAAAGTCCCCTGGCCGAGTATAACAATGTCCCCTGATCGAGTATAACAAAGCCCTCTCATCGAGTTTAACAAAACCCGCTGATCGAGTATAAAAAAGCCGTCTGGTCGAGTATAACAAAGGCCCCTGGTCGAAAATAACAAAGTCCCCTGAACGAGTATACTAAAGACCCCTGGTCGAGTATAACAAAGTCCCAAGATCGAGTAAATCAAAGCCCAATGATCGAGTATAACAAAGTCCGCTGATCGAGAACAACAAAATCACATGATCGGGTATAACAAAGTCCCCTGATCGAGTATAACAAAGTCCCCTGATCGAGTATAGCAAAGTCCACTGATCGAGTATAACAAAGACTCCGGATCGAGAATAACAAAGTCCCGTCATTGAGTATAACAAAGCCCCTTGATCGAGTATAAGAAAGGGCACTGATCGAATATAACAATGTCCCTAGTCGAGTATATACAAAGTCCCCTGATCGAGTATAACAAAGTCCCCTGACCGAGAATAACACAGTCCCCTGATTGAGTATAACAAAGCCCCCTCATCGAGTATAAAAAAGCTCCCTCGTCGAGTATAACAAAGTCCCATGATCGAGTATAACAAAGGCCCCGAATCGAGTATAACAAAGGCCCCTGGTCGAATATAACAAAGTCCCCTCATCGAATATACTAAAGTCCCCTCATCGAGTATAACAAAGTCCCAAGATCGAGTACAACAAAGCCTCCCGATCGAGTATAACAAAGTCCGCTGATTGAGTATAACAAAGCCCCCTCATCGAGTATAAAAAAGCCCCCTGGTCGAGTATAACAAAGTCCCCTGGTCGAGTAAAACATAGTCCCCTGGCCGAGTATAACAATGTCCCCTGATCGAGTATAACAAAGCCCCCTTATCGAGTTTAACAAAACCCCCTAATCGAGTATAAAAAAAGCCGCCTGGTCGAGTATAACAAAGTCCCCTCGTCGAGTATAACAAACTCCCATGATCGAGTACAACAAAGGCCCCTTATCGAGTATAACAAAGGCCCCTGGTCGAGTGTAACAAGATCTCCTGATCGAGTATAACAAATTCCCCTGATCGAGTATAACAAAGTCCCCTGATCGAGTAAAACAAAGCCCCCTGATCGAGTATAACAAAATCCCCTGGTCGAGTATAACAAAGTCCCCTGGTCGAGTATAATAAAGTCCCCTGATCGAGTATAACAAAGCCCCCTCATCGAGTATAAAAAAGCCCATGGTCGAGTATAACAAAGTCCACTGGTCGAGTATAACAAAGTCCCCTGGTCGAGTACAACAAAGTCCCATAATCGAGTATAACAAAGGCCCCTTATCGAGTATTACAAAAGCCCCAGGTCGAGTATAACAAATTCCCCTGATCGAGTATAACAAAGTCCCCTCATCGAGTATATCAAAGTCCCTGATCGAGTAAAACAAACACCCCTTATCGAGTATAACAAAGTCCCCTTTTCGAGTATAAGAAAGCCCCCTGATGGAGTATAACAAAGTCCCCTGATCGAGTATAACTAAGTGCCCTAATCGAGTATAACAAAGGACCCTAATGGCGTATAACAAAGTCAAAAGATCGAGTATAACAAAGTCCCCTGATCGAGTATAACAAAGTTCCTTGATCGAGAATAACAATGTCCATTTATCGAGTATAACTACGTCCCCTCATCGAGTATAACAAAGGGCCCTAATGGAGTATAACAAAGTCCCAAGATCGAGTATAACGAAGTCCTCTGATCGAGTATAACAAAGTTCCCTGATCGAGTGTAACAAAGTCCCGTCGTCGAGTATAACAAATCCCCTTGATCGAGTATAAGAAAGGCACCTGATCTAATATAACAATGTCCGTAGTCGAGTATATACAAAGTCCCCTGATCGAGCATAACAAAGTCCCAAGATCGAGTATAACAAATTCCCTTCATCGAGTACAACAAAGCCCCCTGATCGAGTATAAAAAAGTCCGCTGATCGAGTATAACAAAGTACCCTGATCGAGTATAACAAAGAACCCAGAGCGAGTATAACAAATTCCCTGATCGAGTATAACAAAGTCCCCTGATCGAGTATAAGAAAGTCCCGTCATCGAGTATAACAAAGCCCCCTGATCGAGTATAACAAAGTCCCCTGATCGACTCTAACAAAGTCCCCTGACCGAGAATAACACAGTCCCCTGATTGAGTATAACAAAGCCCCCTCATCGAGTATAAAAAAGCTCCCTGGTCGAGTATAACAAAGTCCCATGATCGAGTATAACAAAGGCCCCGAATCGAGTATAACAAAGGCCCCTGGTCGAATATAACAAAGTCCTCTGATCGAATATACTAAAGTCCCCTCATCGAGTATAACAAATTCCCAAGATCGAGTACAACAAAGCCTCCCGATCGAGTATAACAAAGTCCGCTGATTGAGTATAACAAAGCCCCCTCATCGAGTATAAAAAAGCCCCCTGGTCGAGAATAACAAAGTCCCCTGGTCGAGTAAAACAAACTCCCCTGGCCGAGTACAACAATGTCCCCTGATCGAGTATAACAAAGCCCCCTTATCGAGTTTAACAAAACCCCCTGATCGAGTATAAAAAAGCCGCCTGGTCGAGTAAAACAAAGTCCCCTCGTCGAGTATAACAAACTCCCATGATCGAGTATAACAAAGGCCCCTTATCGAGTATAACAAAGGCCCCTGGTCGAGTATAACAAATTCCCCTGATCGAGTATAACAAAGTCACTGATCGAGTAAAACAAAGCCCCCTGATCGAGTATAACAAAGTCCCCTGGTCGAGTATAACAAAGTCCCCTGGTCGAGTATAATAAAGTCCCCTGATCGAGTATAACAAAGCCCCCTCATCGAGTATAAAAAAGCCCATGGTCGAGTATAACAAAGTCCCCTGGTCGAGTATAACAAAGTCCCCTGGTCGAGAATAACAAAGTCCCATAATCGAGTACAACAAAGGCCCCTTATCGAGTATTACAAAAGCCCCTGGTCGAGTATAACAAATTCCCCTGATCGAGTATAACAAAGTCCCCTCATCGAGTATAACAAAGTTCCTCATCGAGTAAAACAAACACCCCAGATCGAGTATAACAAAGTCCCCTTTTCGAGTATAAGAAAGCTCCCTGATGGAGTATAACAAAGTCCCCTGATCGAGTATAACTAAGTGCCCTAATCGAGTATAACAAAGGACCCTAATGGCGTATAACAAAGTCAAAAGATCGAGTATAACAAAGTCCCCTGATCGAGTATAACTAAGTTCCTTGATCGAGAATAACAATGTTTTGTGATCGAGTATAACAAAGGAACCGATCTAATATAACAATGTCCAGAAGTCGAGGAGAGCATAAAGTCCCTGATCGAGTATAATAAAGTCCCAAGATGAGAGTATAACAAATTCCTCATCGAAAGTACAACAAAGTTCCCTGATCGAGTATAACAAAGTCCCCTGGTCGTGTATAACAAAGTCCCCTGGTCGAGTATTACAAAGTCCCCTGATCGAGTATAACAAAGCCCCCTCATCGAGTTTAACAAAACCCGCTGATCGAGTATAAAAAAGCCCCTGGTCGAGCATAACAAAGTCCCCTGGTCGCGTATAACAAAGTCCCATGATCGAATATTACAAAGGCCCCGACTCGAGTATAACAAAGGCCCCTGGTCGAAAATAACAAAGTCCCCTGAACGCGTATACCAAAGTCCCCTGGTCGAGTATAACAAAGTCCCAAGATCGAGTATAACAAAGCTCCCCGATCGAGTATAAGAAAGTCCGTTGATCGAGTATAACAAAGCCCCCTGATCGAGTATAACAAAGCCCCCTCGTCGAGTATAAGAAAGTCCCCTGGTTGAGTAAAACAAAGTCCCCTGATCGACTATAACAAAGGACCCTAATGTAGAATAACAAAGTCCCTAGATCGAGTATAACAAAGTCCTCTGATCGAGTATAACAAAGTCCCCTGATCGAGTATAACAAAGTCCCGTCATCGAGTATAACAAAGCGCCCTGATCGAGTATAAGAAAGGCACCTGATCGAATATAACAATGTCCCTAGTCGAGTATATACATAGTCCCCTGGTCGAGTATAACAAAGTCCCCAGATCAAGTATAACAAAGTCCCCTGATCGAGTATAACAAAGCCCCCTCATCGAGTATAAAAAAGCCCCCTGGTCGAGTATAACAAAGTCCATGATCGAGTATAAAAAAGCCCTCTGATCGAGTAAAACAAAGCCTCCTCATCGAGTAAAAAAAAGGCCCCTGGTCGAGTATAACAAAGTCCCATGATCGAGTATTACAAAGGCCCCGAATCGAGTATAACAAAGGCCCTTGGTCGAAAATAACAAAGTCCCCTGAACGAGTATACTAAAGTCCCCTGGTCGAGTATAACAATGTCCCAAGATCGAGTATAACAAAGCCCCCGATCGAGTATAACAAAGTCCGTTGATCGAGTATAACAAAGCCCCCTAATCGAGTATAACAAAGCCCCCTCGTCGAGTATAAGAAAGTCCCCTGGTCGAGTATAACAAAGTCCCCTGATCAAGTAAAACAAACACCCTTGATCGATTTTAACAAAACCCCCTGATCGAGTATAAAGATGCCCCCTCTTCGAGTATAACAAAGTCATTTGGTCGAGTATAACAAAGTCCCATGATCGAGTATAACAAAGGCCCCTTATCGAGTATAACAAAGGCCCCTGGTCGAGTATAACAAGATGCCCTGATCGAGCATAACAAATTCCCCTAATCGAGTATAAAAAAGTCCCCTGATCGAGTATAACAAAGTCCCCTGAGCGAGTATAACAAAGGACCCTAATGGAGTATAACAAAGTCCCAAGATCGTGTATAACAAAGTCCTCTGATCGGGTATAACAAAGTCCTCTGATCGAACATAACAATGTCACGTCATCGAGTATAACAAAGCCCCCTAATCGAGTATAGCAAAGCCCATGATCGAGTATAAAAAAGTCCCATGATCGAGTATAACAAAGTCCCCTGATCGAGTATAACAAAGTCCCCTCGTCGTGTATAACAAAGTCCCCTGGTCGAGTATTACAAAGTCCCCTGATCGAGTATAACAAAGCCCCCTCATCGAGTTTAACAAAACCCCCTGATCCATTATAAAAAAGCCCCCTGGTCGAGTATAACAAAGTCCCCTGGTCGAGTATAATAAAGTCGAATGATCGAGTATAACAAAGTCCCCTGATCGAGTATAACTAAGTCCCCTGATCAAGTATAACAAAGGACCCTAATGGCGTATAACAAAGCCCCAAGATCGCTTATAACAAATTCTCCTGATCGAGTATAACAAAGTCCCCTGATCGAGTATAAAAACGTACCATGATCGAGTATAACAAATTGCCCTGATCGAGAATAACAAAGTCCCTGATCGAGTATAACAAGGTCCACTTATCGAGTATAAGAAAGGCACCTGACCGAATATAACGACGTCCCGAGTCGAGTAAAACAAACACCCCTAATTAAGTTTAACAAAGCCCCTGATCGAGTATAACAAAGTCCCCTAATCGAGTATAACAAAATTCCCTGATTGAGTATAACAAAGTCCCCTGATCGAGTATAACAAAGTCCCCTGATCGAGTAAAACAAACACCCCTGGTCGAGTATAACAAAGTCCCCTGATCGAGTATAACAAAGCCCTCTGATCGAGTATAACAAAGTCCCCTGATCGAGTATAACTAAGTGCCCTAATCGAGCATAACTAAGTCCCCTGATCGAGTATAACAAAGGACCCTCATGGAGTATAACAAAGTCCCAAGATCGAGTATAACAAAGTTCTCTGATCGAGTATAACAAAGTCCCCTGATCGAACATAACAATGTCCCGTCATCGAGTATAACAAAGCCCCCTGATCGAGTATAAGAACGGCACCTGATC
>NW_024740442.1:0-66462 GCF_018991925.1 Homarus americanus | reverse complement strand
ATCATTGTACTTCGTTCAGTGCATATTACTTGTGTTGTGTGTTGGGTCCTATGGTGTGTGTTGGGTACTGTGGTGTGTGTTGGGTCATGTGTTGTGTGTTGGGTCTATAGTTGTGTGTTGGGTACTATGGTGTGTGTTAGGTCATGTGTTGTGTGTGTTGGGTGTTGCTCTGGTGTGTGTTGGGTACACTGGTGTGTGTTTGGGTGTGTGTTGTGTGTTGGGTGCATGTGTTGTGTGTTGGGTCATGTGTTGTGTGTTGGGTACTGTGGTGTGTGTGGGTCATGCTGTTGTGTGTTGGGTCTAGGTGTGTGTTGGGTCATGTGTGTTGTGTTGGGTCATGTGTTTGTGTAATTTGGGTCCTATGGTGTGTGTTGGGTACTGTATGGGTGTGTGTTGGAACTGTGTTGTGTGTTTTAGGTCCTATGGTGTGTGTGTTGGGTACTGTGGTGGTGTGTGTTGGGTCCTATGGTGTGTGTTGGGTCATGTGTTGTGTGTGTTGGGTCATATGTGGCTGTGTGTTGGGTCCTATGGTGTGTGTTGGGTCATGTGTTGTGTGTTGGGTCATGTGTTGTGTGTTGGGTCCTATATGGTGTGTGTTGGGTCATGTATTTGTGTGTTGGGTCTATAGTGTGTGTGGGTACTGTGGTGTGTGTTGTTTTATGTTGTGTGTTGGGTCCCTACTTTCAATTGTGTGTTGGTACTGTATTTGTGTGTTGGGTGTTACTGTGTTGTGTGTTGGGTACTGTGTTGTGTGTTGGGTACTGTGGTGTGTGTTGGGTCATGTGTTGTGTGTTGGGTCCTATATAGATTGTGTGTGGGTCATGTGTTGTGTGTTGGGTCATGTGTTGTTTGTTGGAGTACTGTGTTGTGTGTTGGGTACTGTATGTTGTGTGTTGGGTCATATGTTGTGTGTGTTAGGTCCTATGGGTGTGAAATATTTGGGTACTGTGTTGTGTGTGCAGGTCATGTGTTGTGTGTTGGGTACTGTGGTGTGTGTTGGGTCATGTGTTGTGTGTTGGGTCATGTGTGTTGTGTGTTGGGTCCTAATAGTGTGTGTTGGGTACTGTGTTGTGTGTTGGGTCATGTGTTGTGTGTTGGGTCATGTATTTGTGTGTTAGATGCATGTGTTGTGTGTTGGGTACTGTAAGGTGTGTGTTGGGTCATGTGTTGTGTGTTGGGGTCCTATAGTTGTGTGTTGGGTCATGTGTTGTGTGTTGGGTACTGTGTTGTGTGTTGGGTACTGTGGTGTGTGTTGGGTACTGTGGTGTGTGTTGGGTCATGTGTTGTGTGTTGGGTCCTATGGTGTGTGTTGGGTACTATGTTGTGTGTTGGGTCCTGTTGTGTGTTGGGTACTGTGTTGTGGTGTTGGGTACTGTGGTGTGTGTTGGGGTCCTTAATATTTGTGTGTTGGGTCCTATGGTGTGTGTTGGTCATGTGTTGTGTGTTGGGTCATGTGTTGTCTGTTGGTCATGGTGTGTGTTGGACCGTGCTTGTGTTGGGTCATGGTGTTTGTAAGTTGGGTCATGTTGTGTGTTGGGTCATGTGTTTGTAAGTTGGTCCAATGTGTTAGACCGCTGGTCTGTGTGTGTTGGGTCATGTGTTGTGTGTTGGGTAATGTGGTGTGTGTTTGGATCATGTGTTGTGTGTTGGGTCATGTGTTGTGTGTTGGGACTATGGTGTGTGTTGGACTATGGTGTGTGTGGGTCATGTGTTGTGTGTTGGGTCATGTATGGTGTGTTGGGAATGTGTGGTGTGTTGGGTCCCATGTGTTGTGTGTTGGGTCCTATAGTTGTGTGTTGGGTCACGTGTCGTGTGGGGTCATGTGTTGTGTGTTGGTGTGTGTTGTGTTGGGTACTGGTGTGTGTTGGGGCACAGTGTTGTGTGTTAGGTCCTGTAGTGTGTGTTGGGTACTGTGGTGTGTGTTGTTGGGTCATCTGTGTTGTGTGTTGGGTCATGTGTTGTGTGTGTTGGGTCACGTGTTGTGTGTTAGGTCGCCATGTGGGTCATGTGTTGTGTGTTGGGTCATGGTGTGTGTGGGTACTGTGGTGTGTGTGGGGTCATGTGTTGTGTGTTGGGTCATGTGTTGTGTGTTGGGTCATATGTTGTGTGTTGGGTCATGTGTTGTGTGTTGGGTCCCGTGGTGTGTGTTGGGCACAATGGTGTGTGTGTTGGGTCATGTGTTGTGTGTTGGGTCATGTGTTTGTGTGTTGGATCATGTGTTGTGTGTTGGGTCATGTGTTGTGTGTTGGGTCATGTGTTGTGTGTTGGGTCATGTGTTGTGTGTTGGGTACTGTGTTGTGTGTTGGGTCATGTGTTGTGTGTTGGGTCATGTGTTGTGTGTTGGGTCATATGTTGTGTGTTGGGTCTGTGGTGTGTGTGGGGTCATGTGTGTTGGGTCATGTGTTGTGTGTTGGGTCCTATGTTGTGTGGGTCATGTGTTGTGTTGGGTCCTGTGGTGTGTGTTGGGTCATGTGTTGTGTTGGGTCTGTGTTGTGTGTTGGGTCATGTGTTGTGTGTTGGGTCATGTAGTTTGTGTTGGGTCCGTGGTGTGTGTTGGGTCATGTGTTGTGTGTTGGGTCATGTGTTGTGTGTTTGGGTCCATGTGTTGTGTGTTGGGTCCTGTGTGTGTGTTGGGTACTATAGTGTGTGTTAGTCATGTGTTGTGTGTTGGGTCTGTATTTGTGTGTTGGGGTCATGCTATATGTTGGGTCATGTATGTTTGTGTGTTGGGTCCCAGTGTGTGTTGGGGCGACTGTGTGTGTGTTGGGTCTTGTGTTTGCGTTTAAGACCTGTGTGTTGTGTGTTGGGTCCTGTGTTGTGTGTTGGGTACTGTGTGGTGTGTGTGGGTCCAGTGTTGTGTGTTGGGTACTGTGGTTGTGTGTTGGGTGTGTTGTGTGTTGGGTCTTGTGTTGTGTGATGGTCCTTATGTGTTAGGTCCCAGTATTTGTGTGTTGGGACAATGTGTTGTGTGTTGGGTCACATGTTGTGTAATGCTGTGGTGTGTTGGGTGTGTTGTGTGTTGGGTCTGTGTGTGTTGTGTGGGTCTATGTTTTGTGTGTGGCTTGTTGTTGTTGGCCTTGGTTGTGTGTTGGGTCTGTGTTGTGTGTTGGGTCTGTGTTGTGTGGTAAGGTCTTGTGTTGTGTGCTGGGTCATGTGTTGTGTGTTGGGTCCTTGTTACTGTGTTACTATGTGGCTGTGTTTGGGTCATGTGTTGTGTGTTGGGTCATGTTTTGTGTGTTGGGTCTTGTGTTGTGTGTTAGGCCTTGTGTTGTGTGTTGGGTCTAGGTTGTGTTGGGTCTGTGTTGTGTGTTGGGTCTTGTATGTTTGTTGGTCCTGTATGTGTGTTGGATTATATGTTGTGTGTTGGGTACTGTGTTGTGTGTTGGGTCATATGTTGTGTGTTGGGTACTGTGGTGTATGTTGGGTATCTGGTGTGTTGGTCATGTGTTGTGTGTTAATTTCATGTTGTGTGCTGGGTCCATGTGGTTGTGTGTTGGGTCATGTGTTGTGTGTTGGGTCATGTGTTGTGTGTTGGTCTTGTATTGTGTGTTGGGCACTTGTGTGTTGTGTGTTGGGTCTGTGTTTGTGTGTTGGGTCTATGTTGTGTGTTGGGTCTTGTGTGTCTTTGGTCAGGTGTGGGTCCAGGTTGTGTGTTGGTACTGTATGTTGTGTATTGGGTCATGTGTTGTGTGTTGGGTTATGGTGTGTGTTAGGTCTGTGTTGTGTGTTGGGTCTGTGTTGTGTGTTGGGTCAATGTGTTGTGTTTTGGTCATATGTGTTGTGTGTTGGGTACTGTGTTGTGTGTTGGGTACTGTGTTGTGTGTTGGGTCTATATTTGTTGTATTGGGTCTTGTGTTTGTTGGGTCTACATGTTGTGTAGTTTGGGTACTGTGTTGTGTGTTAGGTCATATGTTATGTGTTGTTTCTGTGGTGTGTGTGGGTCTTGTGTTGTGTGTTGGGTCTTGTGTTGTGTGTTGGGTCCTGTGGTGTGTGTTGGGTCCATGTGGTGTGTGTTGGGTACTGTGTTGTGTGTTGGGTCCTGTGTTGTGTGTTGGGTCATGTGTTGTATGTTGGGTACTGTGTTGTCTGTTGCATGTGTTGTGTTGGGTCCCTGTGGTGTGTGTGTTGGTCATGTGTTATGTGTTGGGTCATGTGTTTTGTGTTGGGTACTGTGGTGTGTGTTGAGTACTGTTGTGTGTGTTGGGTCATGTGTTGTGTGTTGTTTACTGTGTTGTTTGTTGGGTCATGTGTTGTGTGTTGGGTACTGTGGTTTTGTGTAGGGTACTGTGGCGCGTGTGTTGGGTACTGTGGTGTGTGCTGGGTCCTGGTGGGTGTTGGGTACTGTGGTGTGTTGGGTCCTGTGTTGGTGTTGGGCACTGTGGTGTGTGTTGGGCACTGTGGAGGTGTGTTGGTATTGTGGTTTGTGTTGGGGCACTGTGGTGTGTGCTGGCACTGTGGTGGTGTTGGGTACTGTGGTGTGTGTTGGGTCTTGAGGTTTGTGTTGGGCAACTGTGGTGGTGTTGGGTACTGTGGTGGGTGCTGTGGTGTGTTGTCCTGTGGTTTGTGTTGGGTACTGTGGTGTGTGCTGGGTACTGTGGTGGTGTTGGGCACTGTGAGTGTGTTGGGTCCTGTGGTTTGTGTTGGGCACTGTGGTGTGTGTTGAGTACTATGGTGTGTGTTGGGTACTGTGGTGTGTGTTGGGTATTGTGGTTTGTGTTGGGTACTGTGGTGTGTGCTGGGCACTGTGGGTGTTGGGCACTGTGGTGTGTGTTCGGTCCTGTGGTTTGTGTTGGGCACCGTGGCGTGTGTTGGCACTTTGCGTGCGTTGAGTAGTTTGGCGTGTTGGGTACTGTGGTCTGTTGTGGGTACTGGTGGCGTGTGTTCGGCGTGTTGTGTGTTGGGCACTGTGTGTGTGTGTTGGGTACTGTGGTGTGTTGGGCACGGTGGCGTGTGTGGTCATGTGTTGTGTGTTGGGTACTGGTGTGTGTTGGTTTTGTGGTGTGTTGGGTACTGTGGCGTGTTTTGGGTACCGTGGCGTGTTTTGGGTACTGTGGCGTGTGTTGGGCACTGTGGCGTGTGTTGTGTACTGTGGCGTGTTGGGTACTGGTGGGTGTTGGGTAACGTGGCGTGTTGGGCACTAGTGGCGTGTGCTGGGTACTTTGCGTGTTGAGCAGTGTGGCGTGTGTTGGGCACTGTGGTGTGTGTTGGGTACTGTTGCGTGTTGTGTCATGTTTTGTGTGGTTGGGTACTGTGGTGTGTGTTGGGTACTGTGGTGTGCTGGGCACTGTGGCGTGTGTTGGCACCGTGGTGTGTGTTGGGCACCAGCGCGGTGGGTAGTGTGGTGTGTGTTGGGCACTGTGGTGTGTGTTGGGTAGTGGTGTGTTGGGCAATTGTGTGCGTTGGGCACTGTGGTGTGTGTTGGGCACTGTGGTGTGTGTTGGGTACTGTGGCGTGTGTTGGGCACTGTGGTGTGTTTGCGGTGCGTGGTGTGTTGAGCACTGTGGTGTGTGTTGGGTACTGTGGTGTGTTGGGCATTGTGGTATGTGTTGGGCACTGGTGTGTTGGGTACTGTGGTGTGTGTTGGGTACTGTGGTGTGTTTGGCACTGTGGTGTGTGTTGGGTAGTGTGGTGTGTGTTGGGTACTGTGGTGGCACTGCGGCGTGTTGGGTAGTGGTGGGTGTGTTGGGCATGTGGTGTGTGTTGGGTACCGGTGTGTGTTGGGCACCGGTGGTGTGTGTGGTTGCAGTGTGGTGTGTGCTGGGCACTGTGGTGTGTTTGGTAGTGTGGTGTGTGTTGGGCACTGGCGTGTTGAGTGTGGTGTGAAGTGGCACTGTGGTGTGTTGGCAGTGTGGTGTGTGTTGGGCACTGTGTGCGTGTTGGCAGTGTGGTGTGTGTTGGGTGCTGTGGCGTGTGTTGGGTAGTGTGGTGTGTGTGGGTACTGTGGTGTGTGTGGGTGGTGTGGTGTGTGTTGGGTACTGTGGTGTGTGTTGGGTAGTGTGGTGTGTGTTGGGTACTGTGGCGTGTGTTGGGTAGTGTGGTGTGTGTTGGGTACTGTGGTGTGTGTTGGGTACTGTGGTGTGTGTTGGGTAGTGTGGTGTGTGTTGGTGCTGTGGTGTGTGTTTGGTAGTGTGGTGTGTGTTGGGTGCCTGTGGTGTGTGTTGGTGCTGTGGTGTGTGTTTGGTAGTGTGGTGTGTGATAGTACTATGATGTGTGTTTGGGTAGTGTGGTGTGTGTTGAGTACTGTGGTGTGTGTTGGGTAGTGGCGGGTGTGTGTTGGGTAGTGTGGTGTGTGTTGGGTAGTGTGGTGTGTGTGTTGGTACTGTGTGTGTGTTTGGTAGTGGTGTGTGATGAGTACTGTGGTGTGTGTTGGGTAGTGTGGTGTGTGATGAGTACTGTGGTGTGTGTTGGGTAGTGTGGTGTGTTTGGTAGTGTGGTGTGTGATGAGTACTGTGGTGTGTGTTTGGTAGTGTGGTGTGTGATGGTACTGTGGTGTGTGTTGGGTAGTGTGGTGTGTTGGTGCTGTGGTGTGTGTTTGGTAGTTGGTGTGTGTTGGGTAGTGTGGTGTGTGTTGGGTAGTTTGGTGTGTGTTGGGTACTGTGGCGTGTGTTGGACTTGGTGTGTGTTCAGTACTGTGGCGTGTGTTGGGTAGTGTGGTGTGTGTTGGGTACTGTGGCGTGTGTTGGGTCATGTGTTGTGTGTTGGGTACTGTGGTGTGTGTTGGGTACTGTGGTGTGTGTTGGTACTGTGGTGTTGTTGGGTACTGTGGCGTATGTTGGGTACTGTGGTGTGTGTTGGGTACTGTGGTGTTTGTTGCTATGGTGTGTGTTGTGTCTGTGTTGTGTGTTGGGTACTGTGGTGTGTTGGGTACTGTGGTGTTTGTTGGGTACTGTGGTGTGTGTTGGGTACTGTGGAGTGTGTTGGGTCATGTGTTGTGTTGGGTACTGTGGTGTGTGTTGGGTTTTGTGGTGTGTATTGGGTACTGTGGCGTGTTTTGGGAGTACTGTGGCGTGTGTTGGGTACTGTGGCGTGTGTTGGGTACTCTGGCGTGTGTTGTGTACTGTGGCGTGTGTTGGGTACTGTGGTGTGTGTTGGGTCATGTTTTGTGTGTTGGGTACTGTGGTGTTTGTTGGTACTGTGATGTGTGTTGGTACTGTGGTTTGTGTTGGTACTGTGGCGTGTGTTGGGTAGTGTGGTGTGTGTTGGGTATGTGGCGTGTGTTGGGTACTGTGTTGTGTGTTGGGTACTGTGGCGTGTGTTGGGTCATGTTTGTGTGTTGGGTACTGTGGTGTTTGTTGGGTACTGTGATGTGTGTTGGGTTCTGTGGTTTGTGTTGGGTACTGTGGCGTGTGTTGGGTAGTGTGGTGTGTGTTGGGTACTGTGGTGTGTGTTGGGTACTGTGGTGCGTGTTGGGTAGTGTGGTGTGTGTTGGGTACTGTGGTGTATGTTGGGTAGTGTGGTGTGTGTTGGGTACTGTGATGTGTGTTGGGTACTGTGGTGTGTGTTGGGTACTGTGGCGTGTGTTGGGTAGTGTGGTGTGTGTTGGGTACTGTGGTGTGTTGGGCTGTAGCGTGTGTGTTGGGTAGTGTGGTGTGTGTTGGGTACTGTGGTGTGTGTTGGGTACTGTGGTGTGTTGGGTACTGTGGCGTGTGTTGGGTAGTGTGGTGTGTTGGGTACTGTGGTGTGTTTGGGTACTGTGGTGTGTGTTGAGTACTGTGGTGTGTTGGGTACTGTGGTGTGTGTGTTGGTACTGTGTGTGTTGGGTCATGTTATGTGTGTTGGGTACTGTGGTGTGTGTGTTGGGTACTGTGGTGTGTGTTGGGTACTGTGGTGTGTGTTGTGTAATGTGTTGTGTGTTGGGTACTGTGGTGTTTGTTGGGTACTGTGGTGTGTGTTGGTTACTCTGGCGTGTGTGGGTCATGTGTCGTTTGTTGGGTACTGTGGTGTGTGTTGGTACTGTGGTGTTTGTTGGGTACTGTGATGTGTGTTGAGTACTGTGGCGTGTGTTGGGTCCTGTGGTTTGTGTTGGGTACTGTGGTTTTGTGTTGGTACTGTGGCGTGTGTTGGGTACTGTGGCGTGTGTTGGGTAGTGTGGTGTGTGTTGGTTAGTGTGGTTTGCATTGGGTACTGTGGTGTGTGTTGGGTACTGTGGTGTGTGTTAGTACTGTGGTGTGTGTTGGGTACTGTGGTGTGTGTTGGGCTACTGGCGATTGTTGAGTACTGTGGTGTGTCTTGGGCACTGTTTTGTGTGTTGGGTAGTGTGGTGTGTGTTGGGTAGTGTGGTTTGTGTTGGGTACTGTGGCGTGTGTTGAGTACTGTGGCGTGTGTTGAGTACTGTGGTGTGTGTTGAGTACTGTGGCGTGTGTTGGGTAGTGTGGTGTGCGTTGGGTACTGTGGCGTGTTTTAGTTCTGTGGCGTGTGTTGAGTACTGTGGCGTATGTTGGGTAGTGTGATTTGTGTTGGGTACTGTGGCGTGTGTTGAGTACTGTGGCGTGTGTTGGGTAGTGGTTTTGTGTTGGGTACTGTGGCGTGTGTTGGGTAGTGTGGCATGTGTTGGGTTGTGGGTTGTGTTGGGTACTGTGGCGTGTGTTGAGTACTGGCGTGTGTTCAGTACTGTGGCGTGTGTTGGGTACTGTTGCGTGTGTTGAGTACTGTGGCGTGTGTTGGGTACTGTGGCGTGTGTTGGGTACTGTGGGTTGTGTTGGGTACTGTGGCGTGTGTTGAGTACTGTGGCGTGTGTTGAGTACTGTGGCGTGTGTTGGGTACTGTGGCGTGTGTTGAGTAATGCTGGCGTGTGCTGGGCAGTGTGGTGTGTGTTGCGTACCGTATGCGTGCTGGGCAAACTGGTGTGCGTTGAGTACTGTGGCGTGTGTTGGGTACTGTGGCGTGTGTTGAGTACTGTGGCAGTTTAGGGGTGTTGTTTCAGTAACAAGGGGTATGTGGGTTAGGTTAGGGGGAGAAGGTTTTGGTAAGGTTAAGTGTGGGCAGGTTAGATTATGTGGAGGGCGGGGTCAGGTCACGAGACGTCAGACGAAGCTAGTTAGGTTAATTTAGGTTTGTTTAATTTAGGTGAGGTTAGGTTAAGTCAGGTTGGGGTTAGGTTATGTAAAATTACTTTCATTTGCTAGATTAAGTTTTTATATTGATACAGAATCGATTACAAATCATAATATTACATGGCTGGGATTAATTGAGACTTGGAGCCCCTGATATATCAAGATCTCGTACATTTATCTCAAGGAAGTATTATATAAATATTTAGTATCATCTGGAATAGTAATACATAGCATGGTGGTAATAAGAACATATGAAAATGTTACCACGGTTATCATGATAATTATTTATTTCATTTTTTTCATTTTTTTTTTATTTTTTTACATTTATATTATAAGTATAAACATACTTTACAGTGAATTTGATATAACATAAATATGATAAGGGAGGGAAGCAGTGCAACATGGGTTGTACTGTATTAAGGTGGAACAACAGGACAGAGCTGTCAGTATTATGTCTAGTTTGGAAATATATTAATTGCAATGTTAATTTCTATCTATCTACAAGATAATTTATGATATATCGGTTTTGGTGGTACAACAAAAGCAGGTATATAAAGTAGGTATTACAAAAAAATATCAATACTTAGACAAGATATTTTTTTAAGTTAGAATTAGTTAGGTTACTTTAAGGTACGTTCGGTTATATTTGGTTAGGTTAGGTAAAGCTGGTTGAGGTCATGCTAAGCTTGGTTAAGTTTTAATAGTTTAGGTTAGGTTAAGTTTGTCTGGTTATATGAAGTATGTTTATTTGGTTAAGTTAGGAAAAACACAAGACATGTAATTAGATTGTGATGAAATAAGACACTTGGGGTAACAATAACAGAAAAAGAGAAAGAAGAGATAAGTATGAAAGAAAGAAAGAAAGAAAGATTGAAAGGTGAAAGAAAAAAAAAGAAAAGAAAAGATGAAAAAAGAAGGGACAAAGGAAGCGCTCACACACACACACACACACACAGATCCTGCACCAGTAAGCCAATTAGTCGACACTCTTACGCCCCCACCTATGACGGGTATGCGAGCTTCCTTCCACCCTTTAAGGACGTGTGTGTGTGTGTAGACGCCCAACATATTATCACAGACGTACAACATGTTAGAACAGACGCCCAACATATTAACACAGACGTACAACATGTTAGAACAGACGCACAACATATTAACACAGACGTACAACATATTAACACAGACGCCCAACATATTAACACAGACTTACAACATGTTAGAACAGACGCACAACATATTAACACAGACGTACAACATATTAACACAGACGCCCAACATATTAACACAGACTTACAACATGTTAGAACAGACGCACAACATATTAACACAGACTTACAACATATTAACACAGACTTACAACATATTAACACAGACTTACAACATGTTAGAACAGACGCACAACATATTAACACAGACTTACAACATATTAACACAGACGTACAACATATTAACACAACCACACGATGTATCAACTCAAGACCTGGAAGTAACATGCACTGTGTTATGATGCACAGAATGATACTCCCAATAACCAACGTATTAAACCTCGACCGACACTTGACATCTATTTTAAGACAGCTGATAAATCTTGTTGAGTCATTACCACATTCTTTATTAGTCTTCTCTCTCTTGGCATATTATTAGAGTCATTATGATGTATGTTTCATCGGTGGTATATTTGAGAGGTGTGGTGTGGTGTGGTGAAGTGTACTGTGGTGTAGAGTACTGTGGTGTACTGTGGTGTGGTGTGGTGTAGTGTAGTGTGGTGTAGTGTAGAGTAGTGTAGTGTGGTGGGGTGTAGAGTATTGTGGTGTGGTATACTGTGGTGTGGTGTAGTGTGGTGTGGTGTAATATGATGGCGACCTGTGGTGTAATGGTCAGCATGCTCGCCTCATAAACGAGAGGACCCGGGTTCCATTCCCGGGCAGGGTGAAACTATAGGCAAGTTTCTTTACGCCATTTGCCTCTGTCTACCCAGCAGTAATTGGGAACCTGGATGATAATCGATTTCCGGGGTAATCCTTAGCCAGTGCAGTTGGCGAGCTGTCCGGTCTTCTCGGACTATTCCTTGACACTGGGTCATGCAGCTCTTTAACTCAGGGTGTGGTTGTTGTGTTGGCGACAACTTCTACACCTTAAACAAATTCAAGCCTAGGTGGCCCTAGGGCCGGCCATGCTCGTTACACGAGAGCCAATTATTATTATTATTATTATTATTATTATTATTATTATTATTATTGTGTAATGTGATGTAGTGTAGAGTAGTGTGGTGCGGTGTAGTGAAGTGTGGTGTAATATAGTGTAGTGTGATTTGGTGTGGTGTGGTGTGATGTGATGTGATGTAGTGCAGAGTACACCTTGTCACATAACAGTTCGAACAGTTCAACGAAATAAAGGACAGTTCACCTATGGCTATGAGGTTATATCTCATCCTTTGACATTCCCTTGTAATGAATTGCCGCTGTAACAAAATAGTTTGACACAGGAGATACCCACAAAATTATTGACGAGACACTAAGAATATTGACAATGAAAATAAAGATTGGATAGTTTTACACATATATTTGACAATTAACATAAGCTTTGAATGGCATATACAGCAGTGCATGTATATAAACGATATATACAGAAGCTCAACAATTAATTAATTCAGCAAAACCCGGGTCCCTTTACATTACAAAGCTGCAGACGGGTCATTAGCAATGATGATTTCGATCTCAGATGTCCTCTCGTGCAATACACCTTTTCACATGTACGTTGAGACATTGTTATATACCTATTTGACATATTTCATAACCGATTGACAGAACACATATCGAATGACATTCTAAAATAACTGTTCGCTCATGCTAACGGAAATGATTGACATATCAGTTATGAAATTGACAGACGTGAACAATAAACCGACAGTCTACATATAGTTTGAGAATGTAACAATTGGAGAATGACGTACCACCAAAAATATTTGACAAACATATAATAACTTGACAAACAACATAACAACTACCATTCCCCTTGGTACATTTTACACAGAGGGGTTGACCACCCAACACTATGAAACATCAATCGAAACAGTGGTATGTACCTGAGATTCAGTGAAACAATGAATACGAGGTGACTTGGTGTGCTATCTGTAGATCGGCATTATTCCCGAGACACCCACTCGAGGAGTACTGTTCATAGTAGGTCTGGCACACTTCGGAAGCATCCTGCTATGCCTCGCAGACGATATCGCCGGGTGTCAGACGAAGATTGTGATGGATTAATTACACGATATGAAGCTGGAGAGGATTTTCTGGACACTGCTGCCGAGCTACGAATTCCAAGAACCACAGCATTTAAAATAATTCGCAAGTTTGTGGAGACAGGAGAAAGACGGGAACGACATGGAGAAGGAGGAGGACCACCTGTGCTGGATGACGAGGCGAAGGAGTTTTTGGTGATGCTTGTTGAGGCTACACCAACGATCACCATTAGAGAGCTTAACCATACATTTCGGCAAACATTTCCAGGCAAGCCACATGTATGCAACATGACTGTTTCTAGGGCTTTGGATGGAGAGCTTATTACCATGAAACAGGTACACAATGTACCGTCTAACCGCAATTCAGAGGAAGTGAAAGCCGCTCGTGTAGCGTTAGCTCAGTACATGTATGGGGATGGCGCTTTCGTGTAATTCACATCTTCAGGGGTGAGTACAGACTAAGGAGAGTGAGATCAAGTCCATAGGGGACTTGTATATATTAGCCTTGTCAAGTATTACTACTTAAACTGCACTCATCCCTGAAAATGTGAATTACACGAAAGTGTTTGGGAACTTCGTGTTTTCTTGTTTCCTTGTGGTTATCAGCATATACCTGGATCACGCGCACCTACAGTGATTTACTAGCGATTCCGCTAGGCCACGGTAGGACGCCACCCTCCGGGAGGCTCCACATTGTCTCACTGTTCGGTCCCCAAAACTTCTTCTTCCATCAATAGTTCATTAACGGTGTATAAAGTTCCACCATGTTTTTCATTACAACGGTACAGCAAAATATATATTTTAGCATTAAACTGTTATTATTTTGTCTAATCATCACTACATATAACACCACCCATCATCACTACATATAACAACATCCATCATCACTACACATAACATCATCCATCATCACTACATATAACATCATCCATCATCACTACAAACTGATAAAGTAGTTTCCGAGATTCTCGTGCGGACACAGAGACAAAAACACACACACAAACATACAAACAGACATACACTTCTTTTTATAGAGATAGATAGGTAAATGTCCTGTATTTTCCCCTCTGTGAAGTATTGATATCTTAGTCCCCATAACCAGCCCCTGAGTCTCCCCTTGGTGTAGGCCTTTCTAGCCTAACCACAAATTGGTGATCCTGTACCCCTCCCTCACACGCCCTCCTCAAACATAAACAATTACCTCCCTCACCTTCTCCACCTCTCACGAGTATAAGTAAAAGAAAGTAAGAAAAAAGTAAATAAATAAACAAAGAAAAATAAAGACAATAGAAGAGTAAGTTACATAAAATATGTTACATTAAATTAGGCACAAATATATAACTATTATTTGTTGCAGTGTAGTGTAGTGTGGTGTAGTGTAGTATGATGAGGTGTAGTGTAGTGTAGTGTGGTGTAGTGTAGTATGATGAGGTGTAGTGTAGTGTAGTGTGGTGTAGTGTGATGTGGTGTAGTGCAGTATGATGTGGTGTAGTGTGGTGTAGTGTAGTGTGATGTGGTGTAGTGTAGTATGATGTGGTGTAGTGTAGTGTAGTGTGGTGTAGTGTGATGTGGTGTAGTGTGATGTGGTGGTGCAGTATGATGTGGTGTAGTGTGGTGTGGTGTAGTGTGGTGTGATGTGGTGGTGTGATGTGGGTGTGGTGTGGTGTGATGTGGTGTGGTGTGGTGTGATGTGGTGTGTGTGTGAGTGTAATGCAGTGTGATGTGGTGTGGTGTGATGTGGTGATGTGTGGTGTGATGTGGTGTGTGTAGTGTGATGTGGTGTGTGTGAGTGTGATGTGGTGTAGTGGTGTGATGTGGTGTAGTATGATGTGGTGTATGATGTGGTGTAGTGTGGTGAGGTGTGGTTATGGTGATGTGGTGTAGTGTAGTGTGATGTGGTGTAGTGTAGTGTGATGTGGTGTAGTGTGAGTGTGGTGTAGTGTATGTGTGATGTGGTGTAGTGTGATGTGGTGTGCTGTGGTATGTGGTGTAGGTGTGGTGTGATGTGGTGCAGTGTGGTGTGATGTGTGGTGTGGTGTGTGTGATGTGGTGTGATGTGTGTGGTGTGGTGTGTAGTATGATGTGAGTGTGTAGTGTGATGTGGTGTGAGTGTGGTGTGAGTGTGGTGTGAGTGAGTGTGAGTGTGCTGTGGTATGATGTGGTGTAGTGTAGTGTGATGTGGGTGTGGTGTGGTGTGTGTGGTGTGGTGTGTGTGATGGTGTGGTGTGGTGTGGTGTGGTGTGATGTGGTATGCTATGGTGTAGTGTGATGTGGTGTAGTGTAGTGTGATGTGGTGTGGTGTACTGTGATGTGGTATGGTGTGGTGTGGTGTGTGGTGTGGTGTGATGTGGTGTGGTGTGTGGTATTATGATGTGGTGTAGTGTGGTATGTGATGTGGTGTGGCATAGTGTGTGATGTGGTGTAGTGTGAAGTGTGGTGTAGTGTGATGTGGTGTAGTGTTGTATGATGTAGTGGTGGTGTAGTGTGATGTAGTGTAGTGTGATGTGTGTAGTGTATGATAATAGTGTAAGTATGATGTGATGTGTGTAGTGTAGTATGATGTGGTGCAGTGTGGTGTGTATGTGTTGTATGTGTATGGGTGTAGTATGGAATGATGTGGTGTAGTGTATAGTGTGATGTGGTGTGTGAGTGTGTGTGGTGTGATGTGGTGTAGTGTGGTGTGGTGTGGTGGTGTGTGGTGTGGTTGAGGGGTATGAGTGTGTTGTGTTGTGTGGTATGAGTGTGGTGTAGTGTAGTGTGAGTGGTGTGGTGTGAGTGTGATGTGATGTGCTGTAGTGTGATGTGGTGTAGTGTGATGTGGTGTGGTGTTGTTTGATGTGGTGTGGTGTAGAGTGGTGGGATGTGAGTGGTGTGTGTGGTGTGGAGTGTGATGTGTAGTGTAGTGTGATGTGGTGTAGTGTAGTATGGGTGTAGTGCAGTGTGATGTGGTGTGTGGTGTGATGTGGTGTGGTGGTGTAGTGTGGTGTATTGGTGTGGTGTGGTTTTGGTGTGATGTGGTGTAGTGTGATGTGGTGCAGTGTAGTGTGATGCGGTGTAGTGTAGTATGATGTGGTGTAGCGTGATGTGGTGTGGTGTGATGTGGTGTAGTGTGAGTGTGATGTGGTGTGGTGTGATGTGGTGTGGTGTAGTGTGATGTGGGTGTGGTGTGATATGATGTGGTGTAGCGTGATGTGGTGTAGTGTAGTATATGATGTGGTGTAGCATAGTGTGATATGGTGTAGTGTGATGTGGTGTGGTGTGAGTGTGATGTGGTGTAGTGTTGTATGATGTAGTAGTGTGAGTGTGTGTAGTGTGGTGGTCTATGTGGTGTGGTGTGGTGTGATGTGGTGTAGTGTGGTGTGATGTGGGTGTGAGTTGTGTATGATGTGGTGTGGTGTGGTGTGTGATGTGTGTGAGTGTGTGATGTGGTGTGGTGTGGAATGATGATGTGGGGTGTTATAGTGTGATGTGGTGTAATGTGATGGTGGTGTTGTGTGGTGTGATGTGGTGTGGTGTGGTGTGGTGTGGTGTGTGGTGTGAGTGCAGTGTGATGTGGTGTGGTGTGAGTATGATGTGGTGTGGTGTGGTGTGATGTGGTGTGAGTGTAGTGTGATGTGATGTACTGTGGTGTGATGTGGTGTGGTGTGATGTGGTGTGGTGTTGTTTGATGTGGTGTGTAGGTGATGGGATGTGGTGTGAGTGTGATGTGGTGTGTGGTGCAGTGTGATGTGATGTGGTGCAGTGTGAGTGTGTGGTGTGGTGTGGATGTGTGCTGTAGTGTGATGTGGTGTAGTGTGGTGTGATGTGGGTGTGATGGTGTGATGTGGTATGCTGTGATGGATGTGGTGTGGTGTGGTGTGATGTGGTGTGTGTGTGATGTGGTGTAGTGTGGTGTGATGTGATGTACTGTGGTGTGTGGGGTAGTGTGATGTGGTGGTGTGGTAGTGTGATTTGGTGTAGTGTGGTGTGATGTGGTGTAGTGATACTGGTGTGATGTGGTGTGGTGTAGTGTGGTGTGATGTGGAGTAGTGTAGTGTGATGTGGTGTGAGTGTGAGTGTAGTGTGGTGTAGCATGGTGTGGTGTAGTGTGGTGTGATGTGGTGCAGTGTGGTGTGGTGTGGTGTGGTGTGTGTGATGTGGGTGTAGTGTGGTGTGGTGTGGTGTGGTGTGTGTGATGTTTTGTGGTGATGTATTGTCCTGCAGTGTAGTGTATATGTGGTGTAGTGTGGTGTGGTGTGGTGTGGTGGTGCAGTGTCGTGTGGTGTCGTGTTGTGTGGTGTCTGATCTTGTGAAGTAGTGTGGTGTGGTGTGGTGTGATGTGGTGTGATGTGGTGGTGTGATGTGCTGTGGTGTGATGTAGTGTAGTAAGTAGTGTTGTGTGATAGAATGTGGTGTGAGTGAGTGTGAGTGTGATGTGGTGTAGTGTGGTGTGATGTGTGGTGTGATGTGGTGTGGTGGTGTGGTGTGGTATGATGTGGTGTGGTGTGAGTGTGGGTGGTGTGTGTGTGCGGTGTGGTATGATGTGGTGTGGTGTGGTGTGTGGTGTGGTGTGTGGGTGGTGTGGTGTGATGTGAGTGTGGTGTGTGGTGCTGGTGTGTGGTGTGGTGTGGTGTGAGTGTGTATGATGGGTGTGGTGTGAGTGGTGTGGTGTGGTATGATGTGGTGTGAGTGTGGTGTGATGTGGTGGCATGATGTGGTGTGGTGTGGTGGTATGGTGTAGTGTGAGTGTGTGGTGTAGTGTGATGTGGTGTGTGTGGTGTGTAGTGGTGTTGTATGATGTGGTGTGGTGTGGTGTGATACAGTGGTGTGATGTGGTGTGGTGTGGTGTGATGTGGTGTGTGGTGTGGTGTGATGTGGTGGTGTGGTATGATGTGGTGTGGTGTGGTGTGATGTGGTGTGGAGGTGATGATGGAATGTTGTGGAGGTGTGGTGTGAGGTGTGGTGTGGTGGTATGATGTGTGAGTGTGGTGTGATGTTGTATGGTGCGATGTGATGTGCTGGTGTGATGTGGTGTGTGGTGATGTGATGTGGTGTGAGTGTATGATGTGATGTGTGTAGTGTGATGTGGTGTAGTGCAGTGTGATGTGGTGTGAGATGATGTGGTGTAGTGTAGTGTGATGTTGTATAGTGCGATGTGATGTACTGTAGTGTGATGTGGTGTAGTGTGATGTGATGTGATGTAGTGTAGTGTAATGTGATGTAGTGTAGTGTGACGTGATGTAGTGTAGTGTGATGTGGTGTAGTGTAGTGTGATGCTGTGCTGTGAGTGTGATGTGTGGTGTGGTGTGAGTGTGGTGTAGTGTATGTGATGGGATGTAGTGTGAGTGTAATGAGTGTGTGATGTGGTGTGGTGTAGTGTGATGTGATGTACTGTGTGTGATGTGGGGTAGTCTGATGTGGTGTGTGTAGTGTGATGTTGCATAGTGCAGTGTGATGTGGTGTGGTGTACAATGATGTGGTGTGTGTGGTGTGGTGTGATGTGGGATAGTGTAGTGTGTCATGTGGTTGGTAATTCAATGTGGTATGTAGTGTGGTGTAGTGTTGTGTGTCATATCTTGTGGTAATTGTGGTGTGGTGTAGTGTGATGTGTGGTGTGATGAGGTGTGTAGTGTGATGTGCTGTGGTGTGATGTAGTGTGATGTGGTGTGGTGTAATGTGGTGTGATGTGGTGTCAGTGTGGTGTGATGTGATGTGGTGTGGTGTGATGTGGTGTGGTGTGGCGTGATGCAACATGATGTGGTGTAGTGTGGTGTGATGTGGTGTGGTGTGGTGATGTGGTGTAGTGTGCTGTGATGTGATGTGGTGTGAGTGTGTGTGTGTGGCGTGATGGTGTGCTGTGGTGTGATGTGGTGTGAGTGTGGTGTGATGTGGTGTGGTGTGCTGTAGGATGTAGTGTGTGTGATGTGGTGTAGTGTACTGTGATGGGATATGAGTGTGGTGTGACGTGGTGTGGTGTGCTGTGATGTGATGCTGTGGTGTGATGTGGTGTGAGTGTGGTGTGATGTGGTGTAGTGTAGTGTGATGTGGTTGTGGTTATGGTGTGATGTGGTGTGAGTGTGGTGTGATGTGTGAGTGTGATGTGGTGTAGTGTGTCTGGGTATGGGCTGTGTGTGGTGTGGTGTGATGTGGTGTGATGTGATGTGGTGTGGTGTGTGGTGTTGTGTGGTGTGATGTGTTGTAGTGTGTGAGTGTGATGTGGTGTGGTGTGTGAGTGTGGGTGAAGCAGTGTGGTAGATATGGTGGGTGTGGTGTGGTGTGATATGGTGTAGGATGATGTGGTTTGGTGTGAGTGTGATGTGGTGTAGTGTTGTATGATGTAGTGTGGTGTAGTGTGATGTAGTGTGAGTGTGATGTAGTGTGTGTGTGATGTGGTATGGTGTGATGTGGTGTGGTGTAGCATGATGTGGGGTGTGGTGTGGTGTGTGGTGTGGTGTGTGTGTGATGTGGTGTGTGTGTGTGGTGTGGTGTGGTGTGATGTGGTGTGGTGTGGTGTGGTGTGGTGTGGTGTGATGTGGTGTGGTGGCAGTGTGATGTGGTGTGATGTTGTGGTGTGGGGAGTGGAGTGATGGGATGTGGTGTGGTGTGATATGGTGGTGTAGTGTGATGTGACGTAGTGAGTGTGATGTGATGTGAGTGTGAGTGTGATGTGGTTTGGTTTGGTGTGATGAAACTGTGGTGTGATGTGGTGTGGTGTGGTGATGTGGTGTGGTGTGAGTGTGATGTGTAGTGTGCTGTGATGGGATGGTGTGAGGTGTGATGTTGTGTTGTGGTGTGATGTGGTGTGCTGTGTGGTGTGATGTGAGTGTAGTGTGATGTGGTGTAGTGTGTGTGTGTGGTGTGGTTTGTGTTGTGGTGTGATGGTGTGAATGTGGTGTGGTGGTGTGGTGTAATGTGGTGTGGTGTGTGGTGTGGTGTGGTGTGGTGTGGATGTGAAGTAGTGTGGTGTGGTGTGTGTTGTGATTTCAATTGACGTGGTGTAGTGTAGTTTGATGTGGTTTAGTGCTGTGTGATGTTGTGTAGTGTAGTGTATTGTGGTGTGGTGTGTGTGATGTTGTGTAGAGTGATGTAGTGTCCTGCAGTGTAGTGTCGTGTGGTGTAGTATGGTGTGGTTTTTTCGTGTGGTGCAGTGTCGTGTGGTGTCGTGTTGTGTGGTGTCATTATCTTGTGAAGTAGTGTGGTGTGGTGTAGTGTGATGTGGTGTGATGTAGTGTGGTGTGATGTACTGTGGTGTGATGTAGTGTGATGTAGTGTGGTGTTATGTAGTGTTGTGTGATAGAGTGCAGTGTGATGTAGTGTAGTGTAATGTGGTGTAGTGTAATGTGGTGTGGTGTAATGTGGTGTGACAGGTGTGAGTGTGGTTGGTGTAATTGTAGTGTGGTGTGTGAGAGTGTAACCAGGAGTAAATGTCTTGTGTGATGTGGTGAAGTGTAGAGGTGGTGTAGTGTGGTGTGATGTAGTGTGGTGTGGTGTGATGTGGTTTTTAGTGTGATGTGGTTTGGTGTGTGTGTGTGTGGTGTGATATGGTGGGTGTAATGTGGTGTAGTGTGATGTGATTGTAGTGTGGTGTGGTGTGGTATGATGTGATGTAGTGTGGTGTGATATAGCTTGGTGTGATGTAGTGTAGTGTGGTGTGGTGTGGGATGTGGTGTGGTGTGGTGTGAGTGTGGTGTGATGTGGAAGTAGTGTGGTGTGGTGTGGTGTGTGATGTGATGTGGTGTAATTGTGATGTGATGTGGTGTGGTGTGATGTGGTGTGGTGTGGTGTGGTGTGGAGAGGTGGTGTGGTGTGGTGTGGTGTGTGTGGGTGGTGTGGTGTGGTGTGGTGTGTGGGGTGGTGTGGTGTGTGTATTGTGTGGTGTGGTGTGGGTGATGTGGTTTAGTGTGATGTAGTGTAGTGTGGTGTCGTGTGGTGTGGTGGTGTGTAGGTGAGTGTGTGGTGTGGTGTGGTGTGGTGTGGGAGTAGTGTGGTGTGTGTGATGTGGTGTTAGGTGGTGTGATGTGGTGTGTGGGAAGTGGTGTGGTGTGGTGTGGTGGGTGGTGTAGTGTGGGTGGTGTGGTGTGGTGTGGTGTGGTGTCGTGTGGTGTGGTGTGGTGTGGGGTGGTGTGGTGTGGGGTCGTGTGGTGTATAGTCGTGTGGTGTGGAGTCATGTGGTGTAGAAGTAGTGTGGTGTAAGTCATGGTGTGTAGTGTGGTGTTTAATATGGTGTTGTTTGGTGTGCTGTAGTGTGGTGTAGTGTAGTGTGATGTGGCATAGTGTGGTGAAAGGTGTGTGTGGTGTGGTGTGTGGCGTGGTGTGGTGTGGCGTCGTGTGGTGTGGCGTTGTGTGGTTGGGCGTGGTGTGGTGTGGCATGTTGGTGTGGTGTGGCGTGGATGTGATGCAGCGTAGTGTGATGTAGAAGTGTGTGGTGTGGCGTTGTGGTGTGGCGTGGTGTGGTGTGGCGTGGTGTGGTGTGGCGTGGTGTCGTGTGGCGTGGTGTGGTGTGGTGTGGCGTGGTGTGGCGTTGTGGTGTGCGGTGTGGTGTGGTGTGGTGTGGCGTGGCGGGCGTGGTGGTGTGGTGTGGTGTGGCGTGGTGTGTGGCGTTGTGTGGTGTGGCGTGTGTCGCGTGGTGTGGTGTGGCATGTTTGTGGCGTGGTGTGGAATGGTGTGTGGTGTGGGTGGTGTGGTTGTGGCGTGGTGTGGTGTAGTGTGGTGTGGAGTAGTGTGGAGTAGTGTGGTGTGGAGTAGTGTGGAGTAGTGTGGTGTGGAGTAGTGTGGAGTAGTGTGGTGTGGAGTAGTGTGGAGTAGTGTGGTGTAGTATAGTGTACTGTAGTGTTGTGTGATATAGTGTAGTAATGTAGTGTGATATAGTGCAGAGTAGTGTTGTGTGATATAGTGTAAAGTAGTGTTGTGTGATATAGTGTAGATAAGTGTGATATAGTGTAGAGTAGTGTGATGAGGTGTGATGTGTAGTGTGGTGTGCTGTAATGTCATGTAGTGTGATATAGTGTAGAGTAGTGTAGTGTAGTGTAGTGTAGTGTGGTGCGGTGTAGTTTGATGTGGTGTAGTGTGATGTGGTGTAGTGTAGTGTGATGTAGTGTAGTGTGATGTAGTGTACTGTGGTGTAGCGTAGTGTAGTGTGGTGTAATTTAGGGTGGTGCAGTGTAGTATGTTGTGGTGTGGTGCAGTGTAGTATGGTGCGGTGCAGTGTAGTATGTTGTGGTGTGGTGCAGTGTAGTATGGTGCGGTGCAGTATGGTGTGGTGCAGTAAAAGCAGGTGTGGTGCAGTATGGTGTGGTGTAGTGCAGTATAATTGTGAGGCCACAGTGGTGGTGCAGTGCAGTATGGTGTGGTGGGGTGCAGTCATGGTATGGTGCGGTGCAGTAATTGAATTACGTAAAAATGTGGTGTGGTGCAGTATGGTGTAGTCACTGCAGTATAGTGTCATTTTGATATGGTGCGGTGCAGTATGGTGTGGTGCGGTGCGGTGTGGTGTGGCGCAGTGCAGTATGGTGTTGTGCAGTATGATGTGGTGCAGTGCAGTATGGTATGGTGTGGTGCAATGTAGTATGGTGTGGTGCAGTGCAGTATGGTGTGGTGCAGTGCAGTATGGTTTGGTGCACTGCAGTATGGTGCAGTGCAGTGCAGTGCAGTATGTGCAGTCACAGTGCAGTATGGTGTGATGCAGTGCAGTATGGTGTGGTGCAGTGCAGTATGGTGTAGTGCAGTACGATGGGTGTGGTGCAGTGCAGTATGGTGTGGTGCAGTGCAGTATGGTGTGGTGCAGTATGGTGTGGTGCGGTGCAATATGGTGTGGTGCGGTGCAGTATGGTGTGGTGCAGTGCAGTATTGTGTGGTACAGTGCAGTATGGTGTGGTGTAGTGTAGTATGGTGTGGTGTATTGTAGTATGGTGTGGTGTAGTATGGTGTGGTGTAGTGTAGTATGGTGTGGTGTAGTGTACACATTATGTTTGTGTGGGTATTATTCATTGGTGGTAGAGAAATTAATTATCATCGTTGTTATCGGTCTGTTTAGTCACCATGTAGAGGCTGCCCACCAAACACCTGCCCACTGTGTAAGGGAAGGTTTATTTTCCTTCAACTTTGACCTCTCCATGACCCCTTATTACCACTGTAATGTTTTGGTCGAGTCTTTTTCATGGTCCACAGGTCAAGACTGTGTGTGTGTGTGTGACCTGCACTCACCATACAGTATACTACCTACAATACACACCTGAAACTGAGCCCCCCAAAAATGTTATCTGTTCCAAAGGGAAGTTCAATATCTGGGACATATTGTAAGTGAAGTCGGAGTACGCACAGACCCAGAGAAGGTGGCGGTGGTGAGAAATTAGCCAGTGCCAACTTGTATAAGGGAGCTGTGTAGTTTCCTTGGCTTTTGTACCTAATACCGTTGATTTGTGAAAAACTTCGCCACGGTCGCAGCACTGTTGCACAAGCTGACCTTGAAGGGGCAGAATTTTGTGTGGACTACCAAGTGGTACAGTGCCTAAAATAAAATTTTAACTGTAAGTATACAGGTACTGCTAGGGAGAACCGGATAGGCAGGCCCAATCTAGTGACTACCAAGCAGATGACAACGAAAAAAAAAACAAGGGGTACATTTGATTACAGGTCAAGCAATGGAATATTAGCACTAAAATGGAAAGATAATAAGGTTGTAACACTACTCTCAAATGACATGGGTATAGAACCAGTGACCAAGGTCATGAGGTAAGGAGACTAAGAGAAAGAAAGAGTAGATTGACCATGTGTAGTGAAGAATTATAATGCACATATGGGAGGGGTGATAAAAGTGACATGTTAGTACATCTATACAGAACACCAATGAAGTCAAAACGGTGGTACATTAGGCTTTTTGCATATGTTTTAGATCTAAGCATTGTAAATAGTTGGCTTTGGCATAAGCGTGATTGTCTTTCCCTGGAAGAGTCACACAAAAGTCTCAAAGATTTTAGATTAGCTGTGTCCCATTTTGTAAGATGCTGCAAACCTACCCTAGGGAGGCCCCTTAGAATTTCACCACTCCGAGCAGGTTTGTCGACACCAGGAAATTTTCATTTGCCTCCTGCTGTCAGAGGGCAAAGAGCAACAACTCCCGATGACAGTGTAAGGTATGACATTAGCAAGTTTCATGCTCCCATGTATGTAGAAAGGCAGACCTGCAAGTTATGCAGTAAAGAAGACCACATACAGTAATAAGATCAAACATTGCCTGCTCTGTTTGCACAATGCTAGAAATTGCTTTGTAGAATTCCACATGAATCCTAAGTAAACTATGCTGTAATCTATGGTGAAACCATGATGGAACTTTCTAATCAGAAGGCATGTTTTTATGTTTGAAGATTTTGACAAGATTTCAAATTAAACTATTATGTAACCCCAAAAATGGAAGTTTGCGAATCAGAAAGATCGTATTTTTCTCTGTAACACTGTGATTATAATAAAATTTAAAAGTTGCAACTTGAATTTGTGTGTTATTGATCATATTTATGACTAATTTCCTATAAAATATGTTTCCGGGATTGGGCAAGATGACCATATATGGTCAAGCATCACTTACAGGGGTTAGGTTAGGTTACCATTTTTGATCACTTCAATGATCGATTATAACACCTTTATTTTATAAAATGTTAGAAAATGTTCAAGGCTAAAAATACCTTAGGATTTGATGTAGTTTACTATTTCCCCCCCAAAAAATTTGTATCTAAAAAATTTCGATGCTTGCCCGGTAAAGGGTTCAACACTTTGGGCGCAGCATACAAATAGTGACACAAAGAGGGAAACCTTCCCCAGTCTGCTCCTCAGAACTCACAGGAAGTTAGATGTGTACTATTTTAGCTAAACTGCAACAACAACTTGATAATTGCCAACTTTAGAGTGAGTCAGATGAAATGATAAAGAAAAGCAAATGACACAGATACACTTCATATATAATGCTTCATATACTGTTGGTAAGGATCTTCATGAAGGGGTGAAGGCTAAGGCTGCTGAAGAAAGGTCACATATATTATCCTAAGCAACAGTGAGTGCCCTGCAGTTTCTGAAACTCATTTGAAGATATTCCATGAAGCTGCAACAAAAAGTATGCCTGAGGATCTGTACAAGCAAGTTGCATGACTTTTAGGTAATACAGAACCTGGAGTGGAAGAGAATGGCAGAGTAAGACTTTCAAAAGAGAAAACTGAAAAGGTGCTGAATATTGCCCAAGACTTGATGGCAAGTGTTACCAATTTGCCAATGCCTAAGGACATTGGTTTGGCTCTCAATATCGTGAAGCAGACAAGATGTAAGGACCTAGTCAGAATATAGAACAGGTTTGGTCACACCATTAGCTATAACCAGACTCAACGACGCAGATCAACAGTAGTAGAGAAGTCCTGAATTCAAGAAAGAGCTGATGGTATTTTCAGTCCATAGCATTGCCTAAGGGTTGGGTTTTTGATGTTCCTGATGTTGTTTGTACCGTCCATTAAGAGGCAGATACTCAGATAGTGACATATTCAGCCGAGAGGTTCGGATGTACTGATACTGTAGTTCAGTCAAGCGACACAGATGTTCTTTTATGCTTATATCATCTTCATAAAACACCGCAACTCCAAAGCGTATGAATAGAAAAGAGAGGAAGTTTTCTCCCTATTCATAGTTTGCTTCAAGAGTTGTCTACAAAATATGACTGTGCTGTTGCAGATTTGGTGTCCACCTTAATCAGTGCTTATGTCCTTAGTGGCTATAACTCAGTCAGATAAGCTTTCAGTCATTGGAGGAATAAAGCAGCAATAGCAGCATTTGAGCTCATTGGCATGATTCCTCACCTGTCAGCATTTGAATTTGAAGCACAGTAGCCCTTACAGTCAGCAGTGACGTGTACATGGAGGCCATCACATTTATGGCAGCTCTCTATGGACACCAAAAAGTTTGGTTCTTTATATGTTTTAAGAGCTCATTAATTTTTCTCTACAAAATCTGACTTACTTAGCCTCCTACGGATGATTCTGCAAAACAACATATTTTGAGAAGCTTGTACCAGATTTCAGTTTACAAGAGAGCTCAATTAACATTTGCCCTTACCTACTAATTCTGGATGGACAATTACCAATGGAGCTCCAGTGCCATTAATGATGTAAACTCCAATGTGTGATATAAACTTTTTGCATATGTAGATTATCTCAATGTTTAAAGAACTGTTCCTGTAGTAAAGCATCTGTACCATCGAAAGTTGCTTGCAATTGTCTTGGAGAACAAGGTAAATGTGGAAGAGTTCATGACTATTCTTCATCTGATGATACAGAAGATGATTATAAATGGGTACAACTTCATGTAATAAACTTTTCAACCTGTAACCCATGAATTTTAGGCTAAAAATCGAGGTAAACCGGAAATAATTAGATAAATCCTGAAAATTTGTACAAATGTAGAGTTATGTATCCGGAACAATATAGTTGGTATACTGTAAATGTAGAGTTATGTATCCGGAACAATATAGTTGGTATACTGTAAATGTAGAGTTATGTATCCGGAACAATATAGTTGGTATACTGTAAATGTAGAGTTATGTATCCAGAACAATATAGTTGGTATACTGTAAATGTACAGTTATGTATCCGGAACAATATAGTTGGTATACTGTAAATGTAGAGTTATGTATCCAGAACAATATAGTTGGTATACTGTAAATGTAGAGTTATGTATATGGTTGGTATGCCAGAACAATATAGTTGGTATACTAAAGTAGAGTTATGAGATTTATATACTGTAAATGTAAGTTATGTATCCAGAACAATATAGTTGGTATACTGTAAATGTAGAGTTATGTATCCGGAACAATATAGTTGGTATACTGTAAATGTAGAGTTATGTATCCAGAACAATATAGTTGGTATACTGTAAATGTAGAGTTATGTATCCAGAACAATATAGTTGGTATACTGTAAATGTAGAGTTATGTATCCAGAACAATATAGTTGGTATACTGTAAATGTAGAGTTATGTATCCGGAACAATATAGTTGGTATACTGTAAATGTAGAGTTATGTATCCGGAACAATATAGTTGGTATACTGTAAATGTAGAGTTATGTATCCAGAACAATATAGTTGGTATACTGTAAATGTAGAGTTATGTATCCAGAACAATATAGTTGGTATACTGTAAATGTAGAGTTATGTATCCAGAACAATATAGTTGGTATACTGTAAATGTAGAGTTATGTATCCAGAACAATATAGTTGGTATACTGTAAATGTAGAGTTATGTATCCAGAACAATATAGTTGGTATACTGTAAATGTAGAGTTATGTATCCGGAACAATATAGTTGGTACACTGTAAATGTAGAGTTATGTATCCAGAACAATATAGTTGGTATACTGTAAATGTAGAGTTATGTATCCAGAACAATATAGTTGGTATACTGTAAATGTAGAGTTATGTATCCAGAACAATATAGTTGGTATACTGTAAATGTAGAGTTATGTATCCGGAACAATATAGTTGGTATACTGTAAATGTAGAGTTATGTATCCGGAACAATATAGTTGGTATACTGTAAATGTAGAGTTATGTATCCGGAACAATATAGTTGGTACACTGTAAATGTAGAGTTATGTATCCAGAACAATATAGTTGGTATACTGTAAATGTAGAGTTATGTATCCAGAACAATATAGTTGGTATACTGTAAATGTAGATTATGTATCCAGAACAATATTGTTGGTATACTGTAAATGTAGAGTTATGTATCCAGAACAATATAGTTGGTATACTGTAAATGTAGAGTTATGTCAGAACAATATAGTTGGCATACTGTAAATGTAGAGTTATGTATCCAGAACAATATAGTTGGTATACTGTAAATGTGAGTTAGTATCCGAACAATATAGTTGGTATACTGTAAATGTGTAGATTATGTCAGAACAATATAGTTGGTATCTGTAAATGTGAGTTATGTATCAAAACAATATAGTTGGTATACTGTAATGTAGAGTTATGTATCCAGAACAATATAGTTGGTATACTGTAAATGTAGAGTTATGTATCCGGAACAATATAGTTGGTATACTGTAAATGTAGATGTTATGTATCCAGAACAATATAGTTGGTATACTGTAAATGGGTTATGTATCCAGAACAATAAAGTTGGTATACTGTAAATGTAGAGTTATGTATCCAGAACAATATAGTTGGTATACTGTAAATGTAGAGTTATGTATCGGAACAATATAGTTGTATACTGTAAATAGAGTTATGTATCGGAACAATATAGTTGGTATACTGTAAATGTAGAGTTATGTATCCAGAACAATATAGTTGGTATACTGTAAATGTAGAGTTATGTATCCAGAACAATATAGTTGGTATACTGTAAATGTAGAGTTATGTATCCAGAACAATATAGTTGGTATACTGTAAATGTAGAGTTATGTATCAAGAACAATATAGTTGGTATACTGTAAATGTAGAGTTGTATTCAGAACAATATAGTTGGTATACTGTAAATGTAGAGTTTGTATCCGGAACAATATAGTTGGTACACTGTAAATGTGGAGTTATGTATCCAGAACAATATAGTTGGTATACTGTAAATGTAGAGATTGTCCAAAATATAGTTGGTATACGTAAATGTGAGTTATGTATCCAGAACAATATAGTTGGTATACTGTAAATGTAGAGTTATGTATCCAGAACAATATAGTTGGTATACTGTAAATGTGAGTTATGTATCCGGAACATATAGTTGGTACACTGTAATGTAGAGATTGTCAGAACAATATAGTTGGTATACTGTAAATGTAGAGTATGTATCAGAACAATATAGTTATACTGTAAATGTAGAGTTATGTATCCAGAACAATATAGTTGGTATACTGTAAATGTAGAGTTATGTATCCGAACAATATAGTTGGTATACTGTAAATGTAGAGTTATGTATCCGAACAATATAGTTGGTATACTGTAAATGTAAGAGTTATGTATCCAGAAATCAATATAGTTGGTATACTGTAAATGTAGAGTTATGTATCCAGAACACTATAGTTGGTATACTGTAAATGTAGAGTTATGTATCCAGAACAATATAGTTGGCATACTGTAAATGTAGAGTTATGTATCCGGAACAATATAGTTGGTATACTGTAAATGTAGAGTTATGTATCGGAACAATATAGTTGGCATACTGTAAATGTAGAGTTATGTATCCAGAACAATATAGTTGGTATACTGTAAATGTAGAGTTATGTATCCAGAACAATAGTTGGCATACTGTAAATGTAGAGTTATGTATCCAGAACAATATAGTTGGTATACTGTAAATGTAGAGTTATGTATCCAGAACAATATAGTTGGCATACTGTAAATGTAGAGTTATGTATCCAGAACAATATAGTTGGTATACTGTAAATGTAGAGTTATGTATCCGGAACAATATACTAAAGTTGCCACGACATCCGGCAGCTGCATTAGCAGCCATCTTAAAAAATAGCCGCCATATTGTAAAAAATTAAAAGCTGTTAAATTTTTATTTTATTGAAAAACAATATTCGTAAAAGTTACACTAAATCATGTATAATTTCCTATTAGATGTGGTATCTTAAAGTTGAAAATGAATATATGAAGGGAAATAATTAATGTATAAAAATTAAGAAAAGTTTTTATTTTTTCAAAATTACTTTTCATAAAACTGGTCGCCCCAATGAAGAAATATTCTGAAAAGATGTAGAAAAAATATCAAGTTTTCCAAATATGTATACACCTTAATATTTTTTATTACGAATGCAGAAGTTACAAAAAATATATCGGAAAACATCAGGAGGTAACCTGATTAATGGTGGCGAGTTACCAAGTGGATACGAAATCTTTCCGGACGATCGGACAGACGGACAGCATCATTGCTATTCTGTATATCCCCAAATTTTCCGGTCCCGGAGGAATACTGTAAGAAATTTAACGCCGGTCACCATGGAACGGCAATCCCAATACAATAAAACGAATGAATTTCTATCTTCATGAAACTCAGAAAAAGTGGTGTTTGGTGCATGATTAGAAAAACGTGGCATCCCTAATAATTACATCAAAAAAGACTTGATGTCATTGAAACACAAGGATGGAATCTAATGCTCCCGAGGTGAGAGAACGTTCCTGAGGCACGAGTGTGAGGACGCTCCCACATATCTAAAACGGGAGGAGAGACCCAACTCACCGAAAACATTGGTCTCTGATGTTGAGCTGTGACGGTCAATACTGAAAATTTCAAGGTCAAATGGTTGCCCAAGAAATCCTTAATCCTAATCGCCCTTGAGGAATTACATCCTGAGCATCACGGTTGGAACCTAATAAAATTAGGGTTCTTTGGAATTAGTTTGATTGTGTAATCGCTCATAGGAGCGATTTTCGTTTGTGCAGGACAATAAGACCCTTGTAGTTGACGCGATGAGTATAATTCGGTCAAAACGGTTGAATACAATCTACATATAACAACTGATGGTTTACCAGGACACAGTTTGAATAATACGATCAATATACAGTACATAATTACACTTATTAAAGTTATTTAGAGCTCTCAGAGGATTCAGCAGTTAACATTCACACTTACGTTTTGGGTCTAGGGTTAGACCAACGAGAACAAATATAATGTCCTGCAGAGAAATGTTGGCTGACGAAAATCAAGATGTTGCCTTTACAGTAGAAGGCGACAGACAGTCCCTCAGGCAGTCACACAGCTGCTACCACCCTACACCCACAACACAGTATACTACCTACATCCACCACACAGTATACTACATACACCCACCACACAGAATACTACATACACCCACCACACAGTATACTACACTACAACCACCAATACTACATACACCCACCACACAGTATACTACCTACACCCACCACACAGTACTACCTACACCTACCACACAGTATACTACCTACACCTACCACACAGAATACTACCTACACCCACCAATACTACCTACACCCACCACACAGTATACCTACACCTACCACACAGAATACTACCTACACCCACCACATAGTTTACTACATACACATACCACACAATATACTACACTACACCCACCACACAGTATACTACCTACACCCACCCACACAGCATACCCACACCTACCACACATTATACTACCTACACCCACCACTACCTACACCCACCTCACAGTATACCACACCACACCCACCACACAGTATACTACCTACACCCAACACACAGTATACTCACCCACACCCACCACACATTATACTACCTACACCCACCAATACTACCCACACCCACCATACTACCCACACCCACCAAACAGTATACTACCCACACCCACACACAGTATACTACCTACACACCACACACAGTATACTACACTAGACCCAAAAATACTACTTCACACCCACCAAACAGTATACTACCTACACCCACCAATACTACCCACACCCACCACACAGTATACTACACTAGACCCAAAAACTACTTACACCCACCAAACAGTATACTACCCACACCCACCAAACAGTATACTACCCACACCCACCACACAGTACTACCCAACCACCACATTGTATACCACCCACCACACAGTATACTACCAACACCCACCACACAGTATAATACCCACACCTACCACACAGTATAATACCCACACCCACCAATCCTACCTACACTCACACACAGTATACCACCCACACCCACCAATACTACCCACACCCACCAATACTACCCACACCCACCCACACAGCATACTACCCACACCCACCACTACTACCTACACCCATCAAACAGTATACTACCTACACCCACCACACAGTATACTACCACACCCACCACTACTACCCACACCCATCAAACAGTATACTACCCACACCATCAAACAGTATACTACCTACACCCGCAACAGTATACTACCCACACCCACCACACAGTATACTACCCACACCCACCACACAGCTATACTACCCACACCACCACACAGCATATACCCACACCCACCAATCCTACCATCCACACCACACAGTATACCACCCACACCCACCAATACTACCCACACCCACCACACAGCTATACTACCTACACCCACCACTACTACCCACACCCACCACAGTATACCACCCACACCCACCACTCCTCACACCCATCAAACAGTATACTACCCACACCCATCAAACAGTATACTACCCACACCCACCACACAGTATACTACCCACACCCACCACACAGCATACCACCCACACCCACCACACAGCACACCTACACCCCCACCTCTACACCCACCACACAGTATACCACCCACACCCACCAATACTACCCACACCACCACACACAGAATACTACCCACACCACCAATACTACCACACCCACCCACACAGTATACTACCACACCCATCAAACAGTATACTACCCACACCCACCACAGAATATACCACCCACACCCTCCACACATAACTACCCACACCCGCCACACAGCATACCACCAACACCCACCACACAGTATACTACCCACACCCACCACACAGTATACTACCAACACCCACCACACAGTATATTACACACCCACCATTACACAACACCCACCACACAGTATACTACCTACTGTACACCCACCGCACAGTATACTACCTACACCCACCACACAGAATACTACCTACTGTACACCCACCGCACAGTATACTACCCACACCCACGCACAGTATACTACCTACACCCACCACACAGAATACTACCTACTGTACACCCACCATACAGAGAACCACACCCACCACACAGAATACTACCTACTGTACACCCACCACACAGTATACTACCAACACCACCACACAGAATACTACCACTGTACACCCACCGCACAGTACACTACCAACACCCACCACACAGTAAGTATATGTACACCCACCACACAGTATACTACCCACACCCACCACACAGTATACACACCACACCACACACAGATATACTCACCACACCCACCACACAGTATACTACCCACACCGCCACACAGTATACTAACAACATCCACCACACAGTATACTACCAACACCCACCACACAGTATACTACTACACCCACCACACAGTATACACCACACCACACACAGTATACCCACACCCACCCCCACAGATAGCATACCACACCCGCCACACAGTATACTACCAACATCCACCACACAGTATACTACCAACATCCACCACACAGTATACTACCCCACACCCACCACACAGTATACTACCTACACCCACCACACAGTACTACCCACACCCACCATATAGTATTCACTCCACACCCACCACACAAGTAAACCATCACACCACCACACAGTATACTACCCACACCACCACACAGTATATTACCTACACCCACCACACAGAATACTACCTACTGTACACCCACCACACAGTAGCATACTACCACACCCACCACACAGTATACACCCACACCCACCACACAGTATACTACCTACACCACCACACAGTACTACCTACACCCACCACACAGAATACTACCATTGTACACCCACCACACAGTATACTACCTACACCCACCACAGAATACTACCACTGTACACCCACCACACAGTATACTACTCCACACCCACCGCACAGTATACTACCAACACCCACCACACAGTATAGTTACGGACACCCACCACACAGTATACTAGCTACACCTAACATAAAGTATACTATCTACTGTACACCCACCACACAGAACTACCCACACCCACCACACAGTATACTATACACCCACCACACAGAATACTACCTACTGTACACCCACCACACAGTATACACCTACACCCACCACACAGAATACTACCTACTGTACACCCACCACACAGTATACTACCTACACCCACCACACAGTATACACCTACTCCCCACCACACAGTATACTACCCACACCCACCACACAGTACACTTACACCCACCACACAGTATACTACCTACACCCACCACACAGTATAAATCTACACCTACCAAAAAGTATACTATCTACTGTACACCCACCACACACACACATACACCCACCACACAGTATTATCTACACCTACCATAAAGTATACTACCACTGTACACCCACCACAGTATAATACACACCCACCACACAGAATACTACCCACTCCCACCACACAGTATACTACCCACACCCACCACACAGTATACCACCTACTGTACACCCACCACACAGTACACATTCCACACCAACAACAGAATACTACCCACTGTACACCCACCACACAGTATACACCTACACCCACCACACAGAGCACACCTACCCCACCACACAGTATACTACACACCCACAGAACATCTCCACACCCACCACACAGTATACTACCTACACCCACCACATGGTATACTACCCACACCACCAAATAGTATACTACCTCCACACCCACCACACCATAGCACACTACCACACCCACCACACAGTATACTACCTACACCCACCACATGGTATACTACCCACACCACCACATGGTATACCTACACCACCACACAGTATACTACCTACACCCACCACAGTATAACACCACACCCACCACACACAGTACCACCTACACCCACCACACAGTATACACCTACACCCACCACACAGTATACTACCCACACCCACCAAATAGTATACCACCCACACCCACCACACAGTATACTACCCACACCCACCACACATTATACTACCATTCCCTACCACACAGTATACTGCCTACACCTACCATACAGTAGCACTACTTTCACACCCACCACACAGTATACTACCTCAAACTCACCATACAGTAGCATCACTTACACCCACCACACATTATACTACCTACCCTACCACACAGTATACTACCCACACCCACCATACAGTATACTACTTACACCCACCACACAGTATACTACCTACACCCACCACACATTATACTACCTACCCTACCACACAGTATACCACCTACACCTACCATACAGTATACTACTTACACCACACAGTATACTACCCACACCCACCATACAGTATACTACTTACACCCACCACACATTATACTACCACTCCTACCACACAGCATACTACCCACACCTACCATACAGTATACTACTTACACCCACCACACAGTATACTACCTCACACCCACCACACATTATACTACCTACCCTACCACACAGTATACCACTCACACCTACCACACAATATACCACCTACACCTCACCATACAGAGTACTACTTACACCCACCACACAGTATACTACCACACCCACCACACAGTAGCAGCCACCCACACCCACAACACAGTAGCTACCTACACTCACCAATTCTACCCACACCCACCACACATTACACTTCACACCCAACACACAGTATACTACCTACACCTACCACACAGTATACTACCAACACCCACCACACAGTGTACTACTCCACACCCACGACACACAGCAATTACTCCACACCCACCACACAGTATACTACCTACACCCACCTCACAGTATACTACACTACACCCACCACACAGTATAGCACACAACACCACCACACAGTTACACACACCACCACACAGTATACTACACACCCACCACACAGTATACTACCAACACCCACCACACAGTATACTACCAACACCCACCACACAGTATACTACCTACACCCACCACACAGTATACTACCTACACCCACCACACAGTATATACCTACACCCACCACACAGTATACTACCAACACCCACCACACAGAGTATACCAACACCCACCACACAGTAGATACCAACACCCACCACACAGTATACTACCAACACCCACCACACAGTATACTACTCCACACCACCACACAGTATACTACTTCACACCCACCACACAGTATACTACCTACACCCACCACAGTACTACTAACACCCACCACACAGTATTACCTACACCCACCCACACAGTATACTACCACCTGCCACACAGTAGTACCAACACCCACCACACAGTATACTACCAACACCACCACACAGTAATACTAACACCCACCACACAGTATACTTCCTACACCCACCACACAGTATGCTACCTACACTCACCATTCCTATTTCACACCACCACACACAGTATTACCCACACCACCACACACATTATACTACCACACCTACCACACAGTATACTACTCCACACCCACCACACAGTATATCCACACCCACCACACAGTATACTACCTACACCCACCACACATTATACTACACTACACCCACCACACAGTATACTACACTACACCCACCACACAGTATACTACCAACACTCACCACACAGTATACTACCTACACCCACGACACAGTATACTACCTACACCCACCACACAGTATACTACCTACACCCACCAATACTACCTACCTCAGCTGCCTTTAAGTGTTACCTGGGCCGCTCACTCCCACCTGCTAAGTCTTGATCACCTGTTGCCACCTGCGTGATAAACTAAAAGTGACTCCCCATCCAGGTTCACGTTAATTTGCTCAAGTGTAATCATTAAGCTAAGAGAAGTTAATTAGCTCATTTGGGTGGGTTAATTAATTTTTGAATGTGATAAATTATTAAGCGTGGTATTTATACCTTAATTGAGGTAATTATCAATAAAGTGTTAGTTATTTCAAGGGTGATAATTAGCTCTCAAATGGAATAATTTCTTGAGATGTCATAATTACCTAAAATATTATAATTAAATGGTGACTGACGATGGCTGACAGTGGCTGATAACTGATGGCTGACTGATGACAATGGCTCCCTTATATTATGTCACTTGTTTAAAGGTCTGTTCTTTATGTATAACACGGCAGAGACGTATAGTGTCATACAGCAAAGACATATTTTTGGTAACTCACTATTTAATTTCCCTTTCAGATATACAAAGGAAATACTGTATACTAGCATAGTTGTCTAGAGTTATTTCAACAGTCACCCCAACAAGTAAACACACACACACACACACACACACACACACACACACACACACACACACACACACACACACACACACACACACACACAGTGGCTAAATTTAGACGAAGAAAACAAACGGGAAAGAGAAAAATAATTAATTAGTCCAGCTTTAGAATGTGTCTGTGTGTTTGTGTGTGTGTATTGGCTGGCTCTCTTGGCGTGTGTCTGTGTGTTTGTGTGTGTATTGCTGGCTCTGGCGTGTGTCTGTGTGTTTGTGTGTGTGTGTATTGCTGGCTCTTGGCGTGTGTCTGTGTTTGTTGAGGTGATTGGCTGGCTCTGGCGTGTGTCTGTGTTTGTGTGTGTGTATTGGCTGGTTTCGTGTGTGTCTGTGTGTGTGTGTGTGTATTGGCTGGCTCTTGCGTGTGTCTGTGTGTTTGTGTGTGTATTATTGGCTCTTGGCGTGTGTCTGTGTTTGTGTGTGAGTGTATTGGCTGGCTCTTGGCGTGTGTCTGTGTTTTGTGTGTGTGTATTGGCTGGCTCTTGGCGTGTCTGTTTGTGTGTGTGTATTGGCTGGCTCTTGGCGTGTCTGTGTGTTTGTGTGAGTGTATTGGCTGGCTCTTGCGTGTGTCTGTGTTTGTGTGTGGAGTGTATTGGCTGGCTCTTGCGTGTGTCTGTGTTTGTGTGAGTGTATTGGCTGGCTCTTGGCGTGTGTCTGTGTTTGTGTGTGTGTATTGGCTGGCTCTTGGCGTGTGTCTGTGTGTTTGTGTGTGTGTATTGGCTGGCTCTTGGCGTGTGTCTGTGTGTTTGTGTGTGTGTATTGGCTGGCTCTTGGCGTGTGTCTGTGTGTTTGTGTGTGTGTGTATTGGCTGGCTCTGGCGTGTGTCTGTGTTTGTGTGTGTGTATTGGCTGGCTCTTGGCGTGTGTCTGTGTTTGTGTGTGTATTGGCTGGCTCTTGGCGTGTGTCTGTGTGTTTGTGTGTGTGTATTGGCTGGCTCTTGGCGTGTGTCTGTGTTTGTGGAGGTATTGGCTCTTGGCGTGTGTCTGTGTGTTTGTGTGTGTATTGGCTGGCTCTTGGCGTGTGTCTGTGTGTTTGTGTGTGTGTATTGCTGGCTCTTGGCGTGTGTCTGTGTGTTTGTGTGTGTGTATTGGCTGGCTCTTGCGTCTGTGTGTTTGTGTGTGTGTATTGGCTGGCTCTTGGCGTGTGTCTGTGTTTGTGTGTGTGTATTGGCTGGTCGGCGTGTGTCTGTGTTTGTGTGTGTGTGATTGCTGGCTCTTGGCGTGTGTCTGTGTGTTTGTGTGTGTGTAGCTGGCTCTTGGCGTGTGTCTGTGTTTGTGGTGTGTATTGGCTGGCTCTTGGCGTGTGCGGTGTTGTGTGTGTGTATTGGCTGGCTCTTGGCGTGTGTCTGTGTTTGTGTGTGGTGTATTGGCTGGCTCTTGGCGTGTGTCGGTGTTTGTGTGTGTATTGGCTGGCCTTGGCGTGTGTCTGTGTGGTTGTTGGCCTGGCGTGTCTGTTTGTGTGGTATTATTGGCTCTTGGCGGTGTCTGTGTTTGTGTGTGTATTGGCTGGCTCTTGGCGTGTGTCTGTGTGTTTGTGTGTGTGTATTGCTGGCTCTGGCGTGTCTGTGTTTTGTGTGTGTGTGTATTGGCTGGCTCTTGTGTGTCTGTGTGTGTTTGTGTGTGTATTGGCTGGCTCTTGGCGTGTGTCTGTGTTTGTGTGTGTGTATTGGCTGGCTCTTGGCGTGTGTCTGTGTGTTTGTGTGTGTGTATGCGGCTCTTGGCGTGTGTCTGTGTGTTTGTGTGAGTGTATTGGCTGGCTCTGGCGTGTGTCTGTGTGTTTGTGTGTGGTATTGGCTGGCTCTTGGCGTGTCTGTGTGTTTGTGTGTGTATTGCTGGCTCTTGGCGGTGTCTGTGTTTGTGTGTGTATTGGCTGGCTCTGGCGTGTGTCTGTGTTTGGTGTGTGTATTGGCTGGCTCTTGGCGTGTGTCTGTGTGTTTGTGTGTGTGTATTGGCCTTTGGCGTGTGTCTGTGGTTTGTGTGTATTGGCTGGCTCTTGGCGTGTGTCTGTGTGTTTGTGTGTATTGGCTGGCTCTTGGCGTGTGTCTGTGTGTTTGTGTGTGTGTATTGGCTGGCTCTTGGCGTGTGTCTGTGTTTGTGTGTGTGTATTGGCTGGCTCTTGGCGGTGTCTGTGTTTGTGTGTGTGTATTGGCTGGCTCTTGGCGTGTGTCTGTGGTTTGTGTGTGTGTATTGGCTGGCTCTTGGCGTGTCTGTGTGTTTGTGTGTGTGTATTGGCTGGCTCTTGGCGTGTGTCTGTGTGTTTGTGTGTGTGTATTGGCTGGCTCTTGGCGTGTGTGTTTGTGTATTGGCTGGCCTTGGCGTGTGTTGTGTTTGTGTGTGTGTATTATTGGCTCTGGCGTGTGTCTGTGTTTGTGTGTGTGTATTGGCTGGCTCTTGGCGTGTGTCTGTGTGTGTTTGTGTGGAGTGTGGCTCTGGCGTGTGTCTGTGTGTTTGGTGTGTATTGGCTGGTCTTGGCGTGTGTCTGTGTTTGTGTGTGTGTATTGGCTGGCTCTTGGCGTGTGTCTGTGTTTTGTGTGTGTTGGCTGGCTGGCGTGTGTCTGTGTGTGTGAGTGTATTGGCTGGCTCTTGGCGTGTCTGTGTTTGTGTGTGTGTGTATTGGCTGGCTCTTGGCGTGTGTCTGTGTGTTTGTGTGAGTGTATTGGCTGGCTCTTGGCGTGTGTCTGTGTGTTGTGTGTGTGTGGCTGGCTCTTGGCGTGTGTCTGTGTGTTTGTGTGTGTGTGGCTGGCTCTTGGCGTGTGTCTGTGTTTGTGTGGTGTATTGGCTGGCTCTTGGCGTGTGTCTGTGTGTTTGTGTGTGTGTATTGGCTGGCTCTTGGCGTGTGTCTGTGTGTTTGTGTGAGTGTATTGGCTGGCTCTTGGTGTGTCTGTGTGTTTGTGTGTGTGTGGCTGGCTCTTGGCGTGTGTCTGTGTGTTTGTGTGTGTGTATTGGCTGGCTCTTGGCGTGTGTCTGTGTTGTGTGTGTGTATTGGCTGGCTCTTGGCGTGTGTCTGTGTTTGTGTGTGTGTATTGGCTGGCTCTTGGCGTGTGTCTGTGTGTTTGTGTGAGTGTGTGGCTGGCTCTTGGCGTGTGTCTGTGTGTTTGTGTGTGTGTATTGGCTGGCTCTTGGCGTGTGTCTGTGTGTTTGTGTGTGTGTGGCTCTTGGCGTGTGTCTGTGTGTTTGTGTGTGTGTATTGGCTGGCTCTTGGCGTGTGTCTGTGTTTGTGTGAGTGTATTGTGGCTCTTGGCGTGTGTCTGTGTTTGTGTGTGTGTGGCTGGCTCTTGGCGTGTGTCTGTGTGTTTGTGTGAGTGTATTGGCTGGCTCTTGGCGTGTGTCTGTGTTTGTGTGTGTGTGGCTGGCTCTTGGCGTGTGTCTGTGTGTGTTTTGTGTGTGTGTATTGGCTGGCTCTTGGCGTGTGTCTGTGTTTGTGTGAGTGTATTGGCTGGCTCTTGGCGTGTGTGTGTGTTTGTGTGTGTGTGTGTGGCTCTTGGTGTGCTGTGTGTTTGTGTGAGTGTATTGGCTGGCTCTTGGCGTGTGTCTGTGTGTTTGTGTGAGTGTATTGGCTGGCTCTTGGCGTGTGTCTGTGTGTTTGTGTGTGTGTATTGGCTGGCTGCGTGTGTCTGTGTTTGTGTGTGTGTGTGGCTGGCTCTTGGCGTGTGTCTGTGTTTGTGTGTGTGTGTGGCTGGCTCTTGGCGTGTGTCTGTGTTTGTGTGAGTGTATTGGCTGGCTCTTGGCGTGTGTCTGTGTTTGTGTGTGTGTGTGCTGGCTCTTGGCGTGTGTCTGTGTGTTTGTGTGTGTGTGTGGCTCTGGCTGTGTGTTGTTTTGTGTATTGGCTGGCTCTTGGCCTGTGTGTTTGTGTGTGTGTATTGGCTGGCTCTTGGCGTGTGTCTGTGTTTGTGTGTGTGTGTGTGCTCTTGGCGTGTGTCTGTGTGTTTGTGTGTGTGTGTGTGTGGCTGGCGTGTGTCTGTGTGTTTGTGTGTGTGTATTGGCTGGCTCTTGGCGTGTGTCTGTGTGTTTGTGTGTGTGTGTGTGGCTCTTGGCGTGTGTCTGTGTTTGTGTGTGTGTATTGGCTGGCTCTTGGCGTGTGTCTGTGTGTTTGTGTGTGGTATTGGCTGGCTCTTGCGTGTGTCTGTGTGTTTGTGTGGTATTGGCTGCTTATGTGTCTGTGTGTTTGTGTGTTTGCTGGTCTGTGTTTTGTGTGTTGGCCTTTGGCGTGTGTCTGTGTTTGTGTGTGTATTGGCTGGCTCTTGTGTGTCTGTGTGTGTTTGTGTGTGTGTATTGGCTGGCTCTTCGTGTGTCTGTGTGTTTGTGTGAGTGTATTGCTGGCTCTTGCGTGTGTCTGTGTTTGTGTATTGGCTGGCTCTTGCGTCTGGTTGTTTGAGGTATTGGCTGGTCTTGGGTGTGTGTGTATTGGCTGGCTCTTGTGTGTCTGTGGTTTGTGAGGTATTTGCCTCATGTGTGTCTGTGTGTTTGTGTGTGTATTGGCTGGCTCTTGGCGTGTGTCTGTGTGTTTTGTGTGTGTGTATTGGCTGGCTCTGGCGTGTGTCTGTGTGTTTGTGTGAGTGTATTGCTGCTCTTATGTGTGTCTGTGGTTGTGTGAGTGTGTATTGGCTGGCTCTGCGTGTGTCTGTGTGTTTGTGTGTGTGTATTGGCTGGCTCTTGGCGTGTGTCTGTGTGTTTGTGTGTGTATTGCTGGCTCTTTGCGTGTGTCTGTGTGTTTGTGTATTGGCTGGCTCTTGTGTGTCTGTGTGGTTTGTGTGTGTATTGGCTGGCTCTTGGCGGTGTCTGTGTTTGTGGAGTGTATTGGTCTGCGTGTGTCTGTGTGTGTGTGTGGGTGGCTGGCTTTCTGGCTGGCGTGTCTGTGTTTGTGTGTGTATTGGCTGGTCTTGGCGTGTGTCTGTTTTTGTGTGAGCGGTTTCGTGTGTCTGTGTGTGTGTGTGTATTGGCTGGCTCTTGGCGTGTGTCTGTGTTTGTGTGTGTGTATTGCTGGCTCTTGGCGTGTGTCTGTGTTTGTGTGTGTGTATTGCTGGCTCTTGCGTGTGTCTGTTTGTGTGTATTGGCTGGCTCTGGCGTGTGTCTGTGTGTTTGTGTGTGTGTGTGTATTATGGCTCTTGCGTGTGTCTGTGTTTGTGTGTGTGTATTGGCTGGCTCTGGCGTGTGTCTGTGTTTTTGTGTGGAGTGTATTGCTGGCTCTCGTGTGGTCTGTGTTTGTGGAGGTATTGGCTGGCTCTGGCGTGTCTGTGTGTTTGTGTGTGTATTGGCTGGCTCTTGGCGTGTGTCTGTGTGTTTGTGTGTGTATTGCTGGCTCTTGGCGTGTGTCTGTGTTTGTGTGTGTATTATTGGCTCTTGTGTGTCTGTGTTGTTTGTGTGTGTATTGCTGGCTCTTGGCGTGTCTGTGTTTGTGGAGTGTATTGGCTGGCTCTTGGCGTGTCTGTTTGTGTGAGTGTATTGGCTGGCTCTTATGTGTGTCTGTGTTTGTGTGTGTGTATTGGCTGGCTCTTGGCGTGTCTGTGTTTGTGTGTGTGTGTATTGGCTGGCTCTTGGGGTCTGTGTGTTTGTGTGTGTGTATTATTGGCTCTTGCGTGTGTCTGTGTGTGTGTGTGTATTGGCTGGTCTTGGCGTGTGTCTGTGTTTGTGGAGGATTGCTGGCTCTTGGCGTGTGTCTGTGTTTGTGTGTGTGTATTGGCTGGCTCTTGGCGTGTGTCTGTGTTTGTGTGAGTGGTTACTGGCTCTTGGCGTGTGTCTGTGTTTGTGTGTGTGTATTGGCTGGCTCTTGGCGGTCTGTGTTGTGTGTGGTTCTGGTGTGTGTGTGGTGGTTTGGCGTGTGTCTGTTTGTGTGAGTGTATTGCTGGCTCTTGGCGTGTGTCTGTGTTTGTGTGTGTGTGTGTATTGGCTGGCTTTTGGGGTCTGTGTTTGTGTGTGTGTATTGGCTGGCTCTTGGCGTGTGTCTGTGTGTTTGTGTGTGTGTGTGTGTATTGGCTGGCTCTTGTGTGTCTGTGTGTTTGTGTGTGTATTGGCTGGCTCTTGGCGTGTGTCTGTGTTTGTGTGTGAGTGTATTGGCTGGCTCTTGGCGTGTGTCTGTGTTTGTGTGAGTGTATTGGCTGGCTCTTGGCGTGTGTCTGGTTTGTGTGAGTGTATTGGCTGGTTTCGCGTGTGTCTGTTGTGTGTGTGTGTATTGGCTGGCTCTTGCGTGTGTCTGTGTGTTTGTGTGTGTGTATTGGCTGGCTCTTGGCGTGTGTCTGTGTTTGTGTGAGTGTATTGGCTGGCTCTTGGAGGTCTGTGTGTTTGTGTCTGTATATATTTCTGTTAAGGAGATCTTCGCCTCAATGAAGAGACAAAAGATCATTCACGGAAGACTGGGATTATTTAGCCCAGTAGATGCTGTCTTGTCCTACAGCACGTTCTTTTTGTCTTTACATTACACATTTATTTATTGTTTATAAACACACACGCTCACACCTCACCAGACGAAGCCTTCTTCCAGCTCCTCAGGTGAGAAACAAGAACACCTCCCCTTTCTGGAGCACTATGCTGAGGTGCTGGAACAAGTACAGTGTGCAGGACGCCTCCCCTCTCCGGAGCACTGTGCTGAGGTGCTGGAACAAGTACAGTGTGCAGGACGCCCTCCGGAGCACTGTGCTGAGGTGCTGGAACAAGTACAGTGTGCAGGACGCCTCCCCTCTCCGGAGCACTATGCTGAGGTGCTGGAACAAGTACAGTGTGCAGGACGCCTCCCCTCTCCGGAGCACTGTGCTGAGGTGCTGGAACAAGTACAATGGTTCAGTGTTCCGGGATAAGTTGAGAAAAGTATTATGTGGTAGGTTAGGTTAGGTTAGGTTAGGTTAGCGTATTTCAATTTAAGTTACGTTAGACTAGGTTAGTTTGTGGTAAGTGCCTGAGTTATTAAGCACCCAACAAATACTAATGAAGACAATATAATAAGACGAGAGAGGGAAAGAGAGGACGCCTCCTCCCCCGCGATCTATTTATACACATTCATCATGAAAGGTCGTAAGTAGAATACCTTCCCCCTCCAAGGGTTACCTTAATACTCTAAGTGTGTTTTTGTTTTGACACACACACACACACACACACACACACACACACACACACACACACACACACACACACACACACACACACACACACACACACACACACACACACACACTGAGTACTACTTTCTTGTCACTCGGAATAGAGTATGACGATCATCCAGCTATAATTGGTGAGCACTGGGGGACTCGAGAGGACCGCCAGGGCCGTCCACAGATGGTGCACGTGTGGAGGACTACTTCTAGTGCGGGAGTGGCGGCGGCAGCGTCTTTCCGTCACTGGCGCTTGTCTGCCTCGGTATGCAGTCGGGCTAACTTGAAAGTATAGCTTTTTCTCGTGTGGTGCTCCTCCAAGCATTGCGGTGTGGAGTGATCATCTCCTAGGTGAGTGGGTCGATTTGGCAGTTTTCAGGTTTGTCTTAAGACTATCCTTATACCTTTTCTGTTGCACGCCAGAATTACATTTACTATTCGTTAGGTGACTGTAAAGTAGCGGCTTTGGCAGTCTACTATTTTCCATTCAAGTAACATGGCTAGTCCAACGTAGTTGTTCATGGATAATGGTAGCATTAATGCTCCTACAGTTGGTGTCAGCAGGAATACTGGCATTTGTTCTCTTGTCTTCCCGGCGAACTCGGAGGATGGAACGTTTGTGAAAGTTTTCAAGTGCCTTGACGTACCTCCTGTATGTGACCCGTGTCTCGCTGCCATACAGCAGTGTGGGGAGGACCAGTGATCGATATGCGTGAAAATTTTTAGATAATTTCAGTGCCCTACAGCTGAAGACACGGGTTCGAAGTCTGCCAAAGGCTTGAGATGTATATCAGATCTGATGTTGAAGATTTCCAATGATGTTCGCGGTGGTAGATATTTTGGAATTCGACAGACACCTTTGTTCTACCACGGAATCGTATTATATTGAAAAGCCCCTTCACCGGGTACTGGATGTCCATCAAACCAGCTAAATTGACACTGGCACGAGTAGGAAAAGCCAAGAAAATGGAAAAGAGAGTTGGTGCCACTAAACATCCTTATTTTGCCCCCATTTGGATAGTAAAAAACTCAGACTGGGTACCATTCTGCAGTACACTGCCATTCATGCCATTATGAAGTTGTCTCACAACGGCATTGAATTTTTAAGTGGGCAAGTAAATGACTGAGGGTTGCCAGAGGGTTTCCATTTTGACCGAGTTTAAAGCCTTAGTAAGGTAAATGAAGGCCATGTACAAATCACGATGCTGTTCTCTGCACTTTTCCTGTATCTGGCGGACAGAAACGATCAGGTCAAGGGTGCCACATGATGGTATAAGGCCACATTGAGATTGTGGAAGAAAGTTTTCTTCCTCAAGAAGAAGTCGTAATAGGAGGACTTGAGCGATAATCTTGCCAGCTACGGACAGCAGCGAGATCTCACGGTAATTGCAACAGTCTGACCGGTCTCCCTTGGTCTTATTAATATTGACGATGCAAGTGATTTTAAGAGATTTCCTCCTTCTCCTATACTCTCCAGGAGAGAGTGGAGACGGCTGGCAAGCAGAGGTCCTCCTGTTTTATACACACTGGGATTCAATCAGGCCCTGTGGCTTTGGTATTTTTCAACTACTTGATGGCAGTTGCTACCTCATCACGGGATGTAGGATAGTTGAAGTGGGTCAGTTCTGGGTGATGAGGGACCTGATGAGTAGTCAGGAAATCCACATTGGTGTTTCAGTTGAGCAAGGAATAGTTGTGCTCTTTACAGCACTAATGGATGCTTCCTTCGTCTTTAATTAGGGAGTTACTATCAAATGAGCAGAGAGGGGTCATGCCATGAGTAGTTTAGTGGAATTGGAAAAATCAAGTATCTTATGTTGATCTGCAATTTTTTGCATTTCACACGTTAAATTTTCTACCATTCGTCCTTTAGATTGTGAAGTTTGCCCTGGGCCATCGCTTTCTTCTGGCAGAAAGGATCAGCTTTGGTACCAGTCTGAGGGTTCTTCTGCCTGTCAGTGAAAGCAGCACATTTACCATTGACGAGGATGTCACTTTCTTGGTTAAGTTCATTAAACCAATCCTGGTGTTTTTTCCGAAATGGCACTAAGGTTTTGAGTGAATATTGATGGATTATTTATCAGCCCATCGTCGAACTGCTCTCTGAAAGTGTGTTTTATCACTTGATTCTCCAGTCGCCTGATGTTAAAACCTCTTCAGGGGGCTTGTTGCCTTTGCCCTTCTGGAGTTTGGCTCTTATAAGCTGATGATCTGTTTCACAGTGGCCTGAGCCACGCATGGCTCGGGTGATGAGGACATTTAGGCAATCTCTTTTCCTGACAGTGATGTAGTCAGTGAGATGCTAAAGTTTGGATAGTGGGTGTTGCCAAGAATCCTTGAATTTGTTGACATGCCAAAACAAGGTTGTTCATGATAGTGAAGTTGTGCCAGCATACTGGCTGAAGAGGAGTAGAATGTTAGGATTACACTTGCCTCCCATTTCTCTCTATGGTTCCCTGCCCTAAAACAACATCAGCACAATCTGTCGAGGTCGGCATAAAAGGCCTCCTTGATGTCATCCTCTGCATCCAGTGTTGGGGCGTATGCACTGATGAAGAAAGCATGACAGAGTGATTCAGTAGGGCTCGGGGAGTCATGAGGCGTAGGTTGATCCGAACAGGCATTTCAGCTAGCCTATGTAGGATGGATTGGCGAATGGCAAAGCCAACTCCATAAATGCGGCTTTTTTCTGCAGTAGGCTTACCTTTCCAGAAGATATAGCCGGACCATAAGAGGTTGAATCTGGGATTATGTTTTCGACTGCATGAGGATGACCTTAATGGGTGTGGCTGCCCAATTAGGTTATTTCTTTAGGCAGGCTGTTTAGGGTTGTCTTGCCCCCTCCCAATATGGGGTGAGCTGAGTTGTTTCTGGTAAGGGCTGCTTCGTCGCACAGACAGGACCTGGATTGCACTGCTGCCTAGATCCCTGTGCATAAACGACCATCTTACCTATGCCGCCCATGTACAGTTGTAACTAAAGAATCCCAGCAGTCATCTCAGCCTGTCCCCGTCGCCACTCGTCTGTCGCCATATGACTTTTTGGGGGATAGGGGTTTGGTGATGATGGTAAGTATGATGAGCTGGATGATGGCTGCACGTTGAGTTGAATTATATCAGGTGCCTAAAAGAGAGCTCAGGTTCTCAACTGGCTCAGCAATATTAATGTTGTTATTATTATCCACTCTGTATCTGTGTTTTCCTGGCTAAATAAACTGTTTCAATTCAATTCAATTGAGGCGCTGGCTGCAACCATACATCTTAGCTCTCCTCCTGATCCAGTGGTGCAAGTAGTTGCAACGACTTGGGAGAGAAGGCTGCAATGGACTGCCGATAGCCCAGTTTGTTGGTTTCGCTTTAGTAGCTTGTCCATCATGCATTGCCTTCATCCGCAGGTGTAGTCGTTAGGTTCCAATGTTGTTCACCTCTTCCATCTATTCCGCCGTTGGGGTCTTATTGGATCTCTAAGCATGTCTGCCTGATGCGAGGCTCCACCGTTGATTTTTCGTTCGGGGTATACTCCTGTAGCCTTATATCTACCAACGTTAATCCGCCAGGCAGCGAGACAGTGGTTCGTAAGTGCCAGGCTGTGTCCACATGCCAGTGGGCCTATCAGCGTCCCTCTGAATGCATTGCTACTCCGAGATCCCTGCTTGTCTAACCTGGGCCCACGGGTCACCTAGTTACTGTCTGTTGCCACGTTGAGGCACAGCAGGAGTCTAATGGTGAAGAGGCTGTGTACTGGCAGAGGAGAATTTATGCACGTTGCTTCCCTGTTCGCCACGAGGGCTGGCCAGCGGCGGTAGCCGAAAGCGAGAGGAAGCAAGCAATGCTTACACCCTAACACTAACATAATTTTGCCACACAAGACGCATTACACCACCCTATACATACACACACACACAGATATCTCCATTATTTACATACTTCCTTGGTGGGCTACCTTAATACGGATCTCGACCTTGTTTACAAACAGAGATTGGTGTTATTGTGGGCATACAGTTAGTGGTGTTACTCTGAGGCACCTACAGTGAGTGGTGTTACTGTGAGGCACCTACAGTGAGTGGTGTTACTCTGAGGCACCTACAGTGAGTGGTGCTAAAGCAGTAAGTGAGTGGTGTTACTATGAGGCACCTACAGTGAGTGTGTTAGTGTAGGCACCTACAGTGAATGGTGTTACTGTGAGGCACCTACAGTGAGTGGTGTTAGTGTGAGGCACCTACAGTGAGTGGTGTTAGTGTGAGGCACCTACAGCGAGTGGTGTTAGTGTGAGGCACCTACAGTGAGTGGTGTTAGTGTAAGGTACCTACAGTGAGTGGTGTTAGTGTGAGGCACCTACAGTGAGTGGTGTTAGTGTGAGGCACCTACAGTGAGTGGTGTTACTGTAAGGTACCTACAGTGAGTGGTGTTAGTGTGAGACACCTACAGTGTATGGTGTTAGCTCGTGAATTTTATAGTGGTAGTATTGTCAGTGATATTGATATTGACATTGAAACAGTTTATTTAACCAGAGTCGATGAAAATCATAATATTAACATGACTGAGCCATTAGCCTGAGCTCTCTTGTAGGCACCTGATATATACTGTACATTTATCTCAAGGAAGTATTATGTAACATTTATTTTCATCTGGAATAGTACACATAGCATGGTGGTGATAAGAACATATGAAAATGTTACCACGGTTATCACTTCGATATTTATTTATATTATTAATTTAATTTTTTTACAATTATATTATATTGTAAGTACTGTATATACATTGAAGTGGGTTATATACATGGGTTATATTTATATGGAAATAATTATTGTTAAGTGATTGACAGATTTGTCAACAAATAGAACATAGCAGTAAGTGTTAATATCCTTAAATTTTAACATTTACAATTTAACAAATTTTTCGTTTGTATAATAATTTTTTTGTTTTTTCAAGTAAGCCATTGTCCGCACAACTCTCTTTTGTGCAGTAATCAGGGGTTGTGTTTTTGAAGAGCCAGAGGCCCCCTCATAGTGTGTGATAGTGTTTCAGGTGTTGGTAAACATGATCATAATAGATTTCTTTCATTGCTGTAAGAGTGAGTGACTGTCGAGTGTAATTCGTGATACCCCACTGTTTCTTGACTTTACTGTGAATGGCTTGTATGTGGTTTCTCTAGTTAATTTTCTCATCAACAATAACCCCAAGGAATTTAGTATTTTGTTCGCGTTTAAGGACTGTATTACCAAGGTACAGGGGTCCCAAAGCTGGGGGTAAGTTTTTCCTTTTATGAAAGATTGCGTGAGTGGGTTTTTCGAGGTTTAAGGTCAGTTTAGTACGTATTACCCAGGTCTTAACTTTAGTTAATTCTGTGTTCATTGTTCTCATCAAGGAATGGAGGTATGAGTTGCTGGCATAGAGATTACTATCGTCTACAAATAAGTTGCATTTTATGAGTGTGCTAGAATGGACAATATCGTTTATGTACAGTCGGAAACCATAATCTTTAGCCCACCTGGGTCGGTGCTGGAGGTTAGTACAGTGTCCTTTCTGGACGGGGCCCCTCTAACTATCACGAGGCAACACACACACGAACACACACAGTCATAATCTGTATAGATGATATTATGTATAAGTATTGTATATGGCATTTTATACTCTGCATTATCTCCATTATATATGAACACGAAGAAAAATTACCATAAGTTGTAGTTGCAATTATGAATTGAAATAAACATTTCCAAACCACCCAGTGAATCCACACAACGTTTACAGGGCTTGTGTGTGTGTGTGTGTGTGTGTGTGTGAACCACGATGCTTCCACCACACCCCATCTATATTTTTTATTTTCCCATCATTTGCATAACTATATGAAAAATCGTGTTGAATTTAACTACATATTTCAAAAACTTTAAATTACATGTGGATCAGTCACTCCCCATTTCACACACTTATAGTGTAATACTTGAACCACCACCCACCTGGGCACAGGCCCACGTAACTCTCACAGGGCAACATACCCGAACACACAAGTTATGATATGAACCCTTAGGCTTCACTATCATTATCATATTATGTTCATCGTGTTCTGTGCCTTAGTAACTAGTTATAGTATCAATACATGGAGGAAAATCTATATAAATATACTGTAATATTGCATTTTATTGCAAACCGTAAAAATCTCGTTTAACCATTGGACGTGAGGAAAGCACCACACACTGGAGATACGAAATGAAGAACCAGCCATAGGAATGACCGACCTGACGTGTGTAGGAGGCCTGCCGTATCAGTGTGGACACGGTTGCTCAAAGGGTAAGTCGTATAATTCATCGCATTTGTTTAGAAGAGTTCAAGTATATATATATATATATATATATATATACTTTCCCTCACCCTAGCAAACTAGTTAGCATAGCATAACCAAACAGACTCGCAAGGACCAATAGGTCTGTATATAATGTGTGTGCACTCGCTAAATGACCTAGTATATTTTACTAATGTCTCATTGTCCATGGGTTTTCTTGCAGTTTGGCTGTGCGTTTTCTATTTTGTCTACCTGCCAGTTCACCAGACTGCTAACCATCCTCCCAACAACTCATGCCATCCCAGACCCACAGCCTATGTATGGTGCAGACCGCAGTCCAATACATACAAGTCACACAGCCAAGCGTTGGTTTGAGGCGCACCTGTAGATTATTTTATTGGACTGTCCCCTAAAGGAGCCGATTGTAATCAATAGAAAATCAATAGGCGCATAAGTTGTTGAATGGGATGTTGAGAGAAAACAAGAGGCAGTGAGGAGACACGCACACAATGGGGAGGGAATAAGAGGAGGCCGAACATCTGCAGCAATCTGGTAGATTCCATACCCACCAAATTGCATGAAGTTTGCAGCAAATGGAGGTTGGACACAATTATAACCTATGGGCACGAGGTGTCTCAGTGGTAGTACCCTTGCCTCTGGATCCTGTGGTCAAAATTAAATCTCCTCACTACATTGCCTTATGTAGGCAGTGAGATTCCTCTCTAGTGTAACCTCGTTTGAGCCCATAAACTTAGTTCCTAACTCTCACGAATTTGTCCAGGTATTTTACAATGTGGTTTACGTCACTTCACATAAATATGCTTACAAAATTTATACATTATTATATAACTCTGAATCTGTCCAGACATTAAAATATATGTTATATACTACAATACTCACAAAGGTATGTTTACAATGTTATGCATAATAAATGTGAAAAATATTTTGGGGTTCAATTAACCAATAGTCATGCCTACAAAACAATCTTGATGCCTAAGTTCTTGTATGTGTTAAATAACAATAACAGATCCACATTATTTTGGTAAATAAAGAAATGAAAAACAAGCACTTAGCCATATGGATATAATTACGGAAGGAAATAAGGATAAACCATGGTTTGATGGAAACAATGTGCTCTGGGACGATACTCACAAACAATAGGAGAAACCTCTTTATGAAACATCTTACCTACTAAGGATGAAGCTTAATGTTACAGAACCACACACACACACACACACACACACACACACACACACACACACACACACACACACACAGAGTGTAACTTTGTGTGACAGATTTATCTGACAGGGTGGCTACGAACCAACACCAACTATGAATTAAAAGTTACAATATTATACTAGTAACACTGTCATGTATTAATACTATAACTATTTACCAAGACACAGAGCACGATAAACATAACAGGATAATGATAGTGAAACCTGGAAGGGTTCAATCAAACACAATTCGTGGGTATCCACCCGTGAGTTACAATGGGCCTCCATGCACAGGTCGGATGGTCAAAGTATTACACTATAAGTGTAAATAATTGACTGATCACATGCAATCTAAGGTTTTAAAATACAGTTAAATTAAACACGATTTTCATATAGTTACTCGAACAATGAAATAAAAGATAAGATGAGATGGGGGAAGCATCGTGATCTAGCACACACACACACACACACAGCCCTGTAAACGTTGTATGGATTCACTTAGTTTGAAATATTTATTTCCATTCATACTTTCGTAACTAAAACCAAAGTAATTTTCTTCGTGTTCATATATAAGAAGATAATGCAGAGTCAGAAATATACCAGTGAACTGACTGTCATCAAAGGAGTTGAAGATGTCATTAGTAAGGATAGCAGAGCACTCTCAGACGACCTTCAGCTCTCAATCTAAACTGAAGTCTGTAAAGATGTTATCGACACTGCAGAAGAACAGTCTACTACACTAGTCTCTGCATTATCCTTAAAAGCTGGAGGGACTGACATGCAGTAATTTCATTTTTATATGCCAGGTGAACTTTACAATTCTCATTTATCCGGAAGACACCACTAGTGAAGAGAAGTTACAAGTGTGCAGGAGAACAGGTAGTAATAGAGTGGGTTACTTTCGTTCTGATGCTAATATTCTCTCGTCGCCTTCGCTGCATCTCTAGACATTTTATGATGGTCAATAATTCCCTCTGCTGTGACGGGGATAAGACAGCTCATTTTCTGTTTTTGCAGGTAGGCTCCTAATTCCTCAGTGATCAGGATGCTCTCTGCATGATTTTCCAACATTAATAAAATATTCATTAAAGTTTGGCAATGAGGAGGTCCGTTACAACTGAATCATTTATCATAAGAGCTGAGTGGGGCCGAAAGCTGGTGTCCTACCAGAATAAATTTATGATATTCAAGGTTTCTTACAACCCCTGATGCTGACTGGAGCTTATTTGTATAAACCTACGTCTAGCATTTCTAACTACCTGAGTTACTCTCATTTCTGATACTTCAGTAAGCATCACCGAAAGTTATGGTCTTTTGCAAATTTCATCTGGAGTTTGTGTTTTCGTTAATCAGTGCCTTGATTTCACTTTAATATAGGTTTGATCGATACAGTTTTCACTGACTTAGTCTTCAGAATCATTTATCAAAGCACTTGAAGATGCAAGAAGTTGCAAGTTCACGTTAGGGTTGTCGGAGGCATAGACAGATCCCATTTAGCGTTCAATAAGTTGTTAAAAAAGGGCATGTTGTCGGCGTAGTTGGGACTCTACTAGACCCTTTCAGGTTTCTGGTTGTTTTATACATAAAACTGGAAAGATGATCTAATATTATAAAAATTCCACTTGCAAGTTTGTTAGAAGTGTTAGTCAATATGATTTATCACAGTGCCAAAAGTGGCAGTTACATAGTGTTTTTGGTTAGTGTTGAAGAAAAGTTTAGAATGACAGGTAAAGAGGTCTAATACTGAGGTGTTGGTTTTATTTTAATAGATCAAGTTGAAATCTACTGTAATGTAGCAAGTTTCCTCTCTGAACTTATGACAGAGATAAGCTCCGAAATTTATCAAGAAAGTTCCGTACATAATGGGGTCTTCTAGATACTCTTACTGGGATATTTCGTGTGTCTTCGTGTAATTCAGTGAAAACACTCTCCATGAACTCCTCCTGACCCTCATTTCTTACAGAAGTGTTATAATTGATATCAACATATAGAGGTGACACCACCACAGTCGTGACGTGTTGACGCAGTTACATATTAAAAATGAATGTTATACAAATGTTCAATATCGTAAGTGAGTTTGATCTCGTAGAACCCAAGTACATCAAATTTGTGGGCAATAGAAGATATACAGTAATCTAGTTAGGTATCTAAATAAACGGAAACACTACTGATGTTATGGAGAAGGAATGAGGTTATGAAGACAAGAACTAAACTCGGGAGAGTCAGAAAGTAATAGTTACAATTGGGTTGGTGAACCTAGTGAGTTTGAAAAGGCATCAGGGTCAATATGGGAGTAGTATTGTGTCGACACCATGGGTGAACGGGGTGTAACACATACGGTTTAGTACATCTAAGGGAACGACCTAGCAACACCAGTGTAGGAATATTGGTACTGATGAAGGAACAGCAAAACTCAGGGTCACTGAGTGTGAAAAAAAAAGTCAAATTATAATAGTGAGGTTAATGTACTCAAAGTGCTATAACCAACAGAATCAAGATGACTGGTGCTCTTGAGGTGATTTCAGATTAGTGGGAGGTGCACCTGTCACCTGGTTATGAGAGGTGCTGGTTTCACCACAGAGTGTGGATGTCTTGCAGGTGCCCGCAGGAAAACTTCACAGGTGTTTGCCAGGATGCGGGCAGTGGCAGTGCTGGTTCCCCTCAGTAGGAGGTTCTCAGGGGCTTAAGAGGTCTGGTACAGCGGGTGGGTGAGTGGGTGGTGTCCACTTGCTCGATCCCTCACAACAAGTTTATGACTAAACATTACCTGTTTCTCTTGTCTCCTTGCTCATTTAAACTGGTCCATTGCTGTAGTCGACTTTAGTCTTACCCAGGTATAGGTCCATGATGACGAAGACATTAATGCCTTTCACCTGCGTTGATAAAACACGTGGTCACAGTCAGAGGGATAAAGATTTGTTATGATGTGGCGGGGGCAGGAGGTTTGGTTTGACGCGTTGAACCACGGTCAAACTTGATTTCAGGAAGTTTAAAATGTTCATTGAGCAGGCATAGAAATTTTGTGCTGGGATGACTCCAGTTATCGTATGAGTCTTTGGGGACTCCGGCAAACCTGAGTTTCTTCTCCGCCCTATGTCTTCCACATAATCCATGTGGTCTGCTGTTGTCGTTAGTTCCGTTTTAAGCTTGAATTCTCCTCGCTCAGTAGTTGAACTTGGGTCCTGAGTGTTCAGTTCTATTAGCTTCAACTTCAATTTGCTTTTAAGTCATTATTTCCCCTTGAGGTGAGTGTAAGCTGACAGAAGAAAGTCAGTCAAGCTGTTATTCAGCTGGGGTGGCCGGCCTGGTGGGACATTAGGGATGGACAAGAACTCGGATTACAACCCTACAAGCCGTGGCACAAGAAGTTTGGTGGGCTTACTCCATGAGTGGCAGTCACACATTCACCAGTAAATTAACAAAAATATCTACTTAGAGGGATCACAGACAGATATTGTACTGTTACGACACTCACTAGTCACTCACGAATCGATTTCTAGAATCAGGCTGGGTGCTCCTGAAATGACCCTGTTTTCGACAGAACACTGAGGTCACCACACTCACGTCCCACCACCACCACAAGAGACTGGAGTGGGGGCACCTACAGTGAGTGGTGTTAGTGTGAGGCACCTACAGTGAGTGGTGTTACTGTGAGGCACCTGCAGTGTGTGGCGTTAGTGTTTGACACCTACAGTGAGAGGTGTTAGTGTGAGACACCTACTGTGAGTGGTGTTAGTATGTGACACCTACAGTGAGAGGTCTTAGTGTCAGGCACCTACAGTGAGTGGTGTTAGTGTGTGACACCTACGGTGAGTGGTGTTAGTTTGAGGCACCTACAGTGAGTGGTGTTAGTATGTGACACCTACAGTGAGAATTGTTAGTGTGAGGCACCTACAGTGAGTGGTGTTAGTGTGAGGCAGCCTACAGTGAGTGGTGTTAGTGTAAGATACCTACAGTGAGTGGTGGTAGTGTGTGACACCTACAGTCTGTGGTGTTAGTGTGAGGCAAATACATTGATTGGTGTTAGTGTGAGGCACCTACAGAGAGTGGTGTTAGTGTGTGACACCTACAGTGTGTGGTGTTAGTATGAGGTACCTACAGTGTGTGGTGTTAGTGTGTGACACCTACAGTGTGTGGGGTTGGTGTGTGACACCTACAGTGAGTGGTGTAGTGTGAGGCACCTACAATGAGTGGTGTTTAGTGTGAGGCACCTACAGTGAGTGATGTTAGTGTGTGACACATACATATAGTGGTGTTAGTGTGTGACACCTACAGCGAGTGGTGTTAGTGTGTGACACCTAGAGTGAGAGGTATTAGTGTGAGGCAACTAGAGTGAGAGGTGTTAGTGTGAGGCACCTACAGTGAGTGGTGTTAGTGTGTGGTACCAACAGTGAGTGGTGTAAGTGTGAGGCACCTACAGTGAGAGGTGTTAGTGTGAGGCACCTACAGTGAGTGGTCTTAGTGTGAGGCTCATGCAGTAAGTGTTGTGTTAGTGTGAGGCACCTACAATGAGTGGTCTTAGTGTGTGGCACCTACAGTGAGTGGCGTTAGTGTGAGGCACCTGTAGTGTGTGGTGTTAGGGTGTGACTCGTACAGTGAGTGGTGTTAGTGTGAGGCACCTACAGTGAGTGGTGTTAGTGTGTGACTCCTACAGTGAGTGGTGTTAGTGTGTGGCACCTACAGTGACTGATGTTAGTGTGTGACACCTACAGTGAGTGGTGTTAGTGTGTGACACGTACAGTGAGCGGTGTTAGTATGAGGCACCTACAGTGAGTGGTGTTAGTATGAGTTATCTACAGTGTGTGGTGTTTGTGTGTGACACCTACAGTGAGTGGTGTTAATGTGAGGCACCTACAGTGAGTGGTGTTTAGTGAGACAGGAGTGGTGTTGTGTGAGGCACCTACAGAGAGTGGTGTTTGTGTCACACCCGCAGTGAGTGGTGGTGTGTGCCTACAGTGAGGAGGTGTTGGTGTGGGGGCCTGCAATGGGTGTCTTAGGAAGCGCACCTGCATTGAGACGTGTTAGTGTGGGGCACCTCGGTGGTGGTGGTGTGTGACACCTGCGGTGAGTGGTGTTAGTGTGTGACACCTAGAGTGAGTGGTGTTAGTGTGTGACACCTACAGTGAGTGGTGTTAGTGTGTGACACTTACAGTGAGTGGTGTTAGTGTGTGGCACCTACTGTGAGTGGTGTTAGTGTGAGGCACATATAGTGAGTAGTGTTAGTGTGAGTCACCTGCAGTGTGTGGCGTTAGTGTGTGACACCTACAGTGAGTGGTGCTAGTGTGAGGCACCTACAGTGAGTGGTGTTAGTGTGAGTCACCTAGAAGGATTGGTGTTAGTGTAAGGTACCTATTGTGAGTGGTGTTAGTGTGTGACTCCTACAGTGAGTGGTGTTAGTGTGTGGCACCTACAGTGACTGATGTTAGTGTGTGACTCCTACAGTGAGTGGTATTAGTGTGTGGCACCTACAGTGACTGATGTTAGTGTGTGACACCTACACTGAGTGGTGTTAGTGTGTGACACGTACAGTGAGCGGTGTTAGTATGAGGCACCTACAGTGAGTGGTGTTAGTATGAGTTACCTACAGTGTGTGGTGTTTGTGTGTGACACCTACAGTGTGTGGTGTTAATGTAAGGCACCTACAGTGAGTGGTGTTTAGTGTGAGGCACCTACAGTGAGTTGTGTTAGTGTGGGGCACCTACAGTGAGTGGTGTTAGTGTGTGACACCTACAGTGAGTGGTGTTAGTGTGTGGCACCTACAGTGACTGATGTTAGTGTACGACACCTACAGTGAGTGGTGTTAGTGTGAGGCACTACGGTGAGTGATTCACTTGGTGTGAGTGGTGTTGGTGTGTGGCACCTGCAGTGGTTTTGGTGTGTGACACCTACAGTGAGTGGTTTAGTGTGACACCTACAGTGAGGGGTGTTAGTGTGAGGCACCTGGGTGAGAGGTGTTATGTGAGGCACCAGCAGAGTGGTGTTGGTGTGTGGCACCTACAGTGAGTGGTGTTAGTGTGGCACCTGGTGATGTGGTGTTAGTGTGGGGCATCTACAGTGAGTGGTGTTGAGTGTGGGCACCTACAGTGGGTGGTGTTGGTGTGAGGCACCTACAGTGAGTGATGATAGTGTGTGACACATACAGTGAGTGGTGTTAGTGTGTGACACCTACAGTCAGTGGGGTTAGTGTGTGGCACCTACAGTGAATGGTGTTAGTGTGAGGCACCTACAGTGAATGGTGTTAGTGTGAGGCACCTACAGTGAGTGGTGTTAGTGTGTGGCACCTACAGTGGTGTAAGTGTGTGACACCTAAAGTGAGTGGTTTTAGAGTGACGCACCTACATTGAGTGGTGTTAATGTGAGGCACCTACAGTGAGTGGTGTTAGTGTGTGACACCTACGGTGAGTGGTGTTAGTGTGTGACACCTACAGTGAATAGTGTTAGTGTTTGGCACCTATAGTGAGAGGTCTTATTGTGAGACACCTACAATGAGTGGTGTTAGTGTGAGGCACCTACAGTGAGTGGTGTTAGTGTGAGGCACGTACAGTGAGTGGTGTTAGTGTGAGGCAACTGCAGTGTGTGGTGTTAGTGTGTGACTCGTGCAGTGAGTGCTGTTAGTGTGAGGCACCTACAGTGAGTGGTGTTTGTGTGGTACCTACGGTGAGTGGCGTAAATATGTGACACCTAAAGTGAGAGGTTTTAGTGTGATGCACCTACAGTGAGTTGTGTTAGTGTGTGACACCTACAGTGAGAGGTGTTATTGTGAGGCACCTACAGTGAGTGGTGTTAGTGTAAGACACCTACGGTGAGTGGTGTAACTGTGTGATACCTACAGTGAGAGGTGTTAGTGTGAGGCACCTACAGTAAGTGGTGTTCGTGTGTGACACCTACAGTGAGAGGTGTTAGTGTGAGGCACCTACAGTGAGTGATGTTAGTGTGTGACACCTACAGTGAGTGGTGTTAGTGTGAGGCACCTACAGTGAGTGGTGTTAGTGTGAGGCAGCTACAGTGAGTGGTGTTAGTGTGAGGCACCTACAGTGAGTAGTGTTAGTGTGTGACATCTACAGTGAGAGGTGTTAGTGTGAGGCACCCCTACAGTGAGTGGTGTTAGTGTGAGGCACCTGCAGTGTGTGGTGTTAGTGTGTGACTCGTACAGTGAGTGGTGTTAGTGTGAGGCACCTACAGTGAGTGGTGTTAGTGTGTGGTACCTATAGTGAGTGGTGTAAGTGTGTGACACCTACAGTGAGAGGTGTTAGTGTGTGACACCTACAGTGAGTGGTGTTAGTGTGAGGCACCTACAGTGAGTGGTTTTAGTGTGTGACACCTACAGTGAGAGGTGTTAGTGTGAGGCACCTACAGTGAGTGGCGTTTGTGTGTGACACCTACCGTGAGTGGTGTAAGTGTGTGACAACTATAGTGAGTAGTGTTAGTGTTAGGCACCTACAGTGAGTGGTGTTCGTATGTGACACCTACAGTGAGAGGTGTTAGTGTGAGGCACCTACAGTGAGTGGTGTTTGTGTGTGACACCTACGGTGAGTGGTGTAAGTGTGTGACAACTACAGTGAGTAGTGTTAGTGTTAGGCACCTACAGTGAGTGGTGTTCGTGCGTGACACCTACAGTGAGAGGTGTTAGTGTGATGCACCTACAGTGAGTGGTGTTAGTGTGTGACACCTACAGTGAGAGGTGTTAGTGTGAGGCACCTACAGTGAGTGGTGTTTGTGTGTGACACCTACAGTAAGAGGTGTTAGTGTGAGGCACCTACAGTGAGTGGTGTTAGTGTGTGACACCTACATTCTGTGGTGTTAGTGTGAGGCAACTCCATTGATCGGTGTTAGTGTGAGGCACCTATAGTGAGTGGTGTTAGTGTGCGACACCTACAGTGTGTGGTGATTGTATGAGGCACCTACAGTGAGTGGTGTTAGTGTGAGGCACCTAGAGTGAGTGGTGTTAGTGAGAGGCACCTAGAGGGAGTGGTGTTAGTGTAAGGTACCTATAGTAAGTGGTGCTCGTGTGTGACACCTACAGTGTGTGGTGTTAATGTAAGGCACCTACAGTGAGTGTTTTTTTTGTGTGAGGCACCTACAGTGAGTGATGTTAGTGTGAAACACATACAGTGAGTGGTGTTAGTGTGTGACACCTACAGTGAGTGGTGTTAGTGTGTGGCACCTACAGTGAGTGCTGTTATTGTGAGGCACCTACAGTGAGTAGTGTTAGTGTGAGGCACCTACAGCGAGTGGTGTTAGTGTGTGGCACCTACAGTGAGTGATGTTTAGTGTGAGGGCACCTACAGTGAGTGATTGGTGTGTGACACCTACACTGTGTGGTGTTAGTGTGAGGCACCTACAGTGAGTGGTGTTAGTGTGAGGCACTACAGTGAGTGGTGTTAGTATGAGTTACCTACAGTGTGTGGTGTTAGTGTGTGACACCTACAGTGAGTGGTGTTAGTGTGAGGCACCTACAGTGGGAAGTGTTAATGTGAGGCACCTACAGTGAGAGGTGATAGTGTAAGGCACCTACAGTGAGTGGTGTTAGTGTGTGACCCCTACAGTGAGTGATGTTAGTGTGTGACACCTACAGTGAGTGGTGTTAGTGGGTGACACCTACAGTGAAAGGTATTAGTGTGAGGCACCTAGAGTGGGAGGAGTTAATGTGATGCACCAACAGAGAGTGGTGTTAGTGTGTGGCACCTACAGTGAGAGGTGTTAGTGTGAGGCACCTACAGTGAGTGGTGTTAGTGTGTGACACCTACAGTGAGAGGTGTTAGTGTGAGGCACCTACAGTGAGTGGTGTTAGTGTGTGTTGTAAGTGTGTGACACCTACAGTGAGAGGTGTTTGTGTGAGGCACCTACAGTGTGTGTTGTTAGTGTGTGACACCTACGGTGAGTGGTGTAAGTGTGACACCTACACTGTGTGGTGTTAGTGTGAGGCACCTACAGTGAGTGGTGTTAGTGTGAGGCACTACAGTGAGTGGTGTTAGTGTGAGGCATCTACAGTGAGTGGTGTTAGTGTGAGGCACCTACAGTGAGTGGTGTTAGTGTGAGGCACCTACAGTGAGTAGTGTTAGTGTGTGACACCTTCAGTGAGAGGTGTTAGTGTGAGGCAGCTACTGTGAGTGGTGATAGAGTGAGGCACCTACAGTGAGTGGTGTTAGTGTGAGGCACCTGCAGTGTGTGGCGTTAGTTTGTGACACCTACAGTGATAGGTGTTAGTGTGAGGCACCTACAGTGAGTGATGTTAGTGTGAAGCACGTACAGTGAGTGGTGTTAGTGTGTGACACCTACAGTGTGTGGTGTTAATGTAAGCCACCTAGAGTGAGTGGTGTTTAGTGTGAGGCACCTACAGTGAGGGATGTTAGTGTGAAGCACGTACAGTGAGTGGTGTTAGTATGTGACACCTACAGTGTGTGGTGTTAATGTAATGCACCTAGAGTGAGTGGTATTTAGTGTGTGGCACCTATAGTGAGAGGTCTTTTTGTGAGGAACCTACAGTGAGTGGTGTTAGTGTGAGGCACCTACAGTGAGTAGTGTTAGTGTGAGGCACCTACAGTGATTGGTGTTAGTGTGAGGTACATACAGTGAGTACTGTTAGTGTATGACACCTACAGTGAGAGGTGTTAGTGTGAGGCACCGACATTGGGAAGTGTTAGTGTGAGGCACCTACAGTGAGTGGTATTAGTGTGAGGCACCTACAGTGAGTAGTGTTAGTGTGTGACACCTACAATGAGTGGTGTTAGTGTGTGGCACCTACAGTGAGTGATGTTTAGTGTGAGGCACCTACAGTGAGTGATGTTAGTGTGTGACACCTACAGTGAGTGGTGTTAGTGTGTGACACCTACAGTGAGTGGTGTTAGTGTGTGGCACCTACAGTGAGTGGTGTTAGTGTGAGGCACCTACAGTGAGTGATGTTAGTGTGTGACACCAACAGTGAGTGGTGTTAGTGTGTGACACCAACAGTGAGAGGTGTTAGCGTGAGGCACCTACAGTGAGAAGTGTTAATGTGAGGCACCTACAGTGAGAGGTGTTAGTGTGAGGCACCTACAGTGAGTGGTGTTTGTGTGTGACATCTACAGTGAGTGGTGTTAGTGTGTGACACCTACAGTGAGTGGTTTTAGTGTGTGACAGCTACAGTGAGAGGTATTAGTATGAGGCACCTAGAGTGAGAGGTGTTAATGTGAGGCACCAACAGAGAGTGGTGTTAGTGTGTGGTACCTACAGTGAGAGGTGTTAGTGTGAGGCACCTACAGTGAGTGGTGTTGGTGTACGACACCTACAGTGAGTGGTGTTAGTGTGTGACACCAACATTGTGTGGTGTTAGTGTGTGACACCTACAGTTAGTGGTGTTAGTGTGAGGCACCTACAGTGAGTGGTGTTAGTATGAGGCACCTACAGTGAGTGGTGTTAGAGTGTGGCACCAACAGTGAGAGGTGTGAGTGTGAGGCACGAACAGTGAGTGGTGTTAGTGTCTGGCACCTACAGTGAATAGTGTTAGTGTGTGGCACCTACATTGAGAGGTGTTAGTGTAAGGCACCTACAGTTAGTGTTCTTAGTGTGAGGCACCTACAGTGAGTGGTGTTAGTGTGAGGCACGTACAGTGAGTGGTGTTAGTGTAAGGTACCTACAGTGAGTGGTGTTAGTGTGTGACACCTACAGTCTGTGGTGTTAGTGTGAGGCAACTACATTGATTGGTGTTAGTGTGAGGCACCTATAGTGAGTGGTGTTAGTGTGTGACACCTACAGTGTGTGGTCTTAGTATGAGGCACCTACAGTGAGAGGTGTTAGTATGAGGACCTACGGTGTGTGGTGTTGGTGTGTGAGGCACCTACGGTGGTGGTGTTAGTGTGAGGGGCACTACGGTGGTGGTGATGGTGGGAGTGCCTGGAGGTGGAGGGTGGTGTTGGGTGCCTGCTAGAGGTGGTGTTCGTGTGTGACACCTACGGTGTGTGGTGTGTAAGGCACCTGTTGGTGGTGTTTGAGTGTAGGCACCTGCAGTGGTGATGTTGGTGTGTGACACACAGTGGTGGTGTTGGTGTGTGTGCACCTGCAGTGGTGGTGTTGGTGTGGCATCTGCGGTGGTGCTGTTGGTGTGAGGCACCTACAGTGGTGGTGTTAGTGTGAGACACCTCGGTGGTGGTGTTGTGTGTGGCACCTACAGTGGGTAGTATGTGTGGGCACCTACAGTGGTGATGTTGTGTGTGCACCATTGAGTGGTGTTAGTGTGTGGCACCTACAGCAGTGGTTTTAGTTTGGGGCACCTACAGTGGTGATGTTGAGTGTGTGACACACAGTGAGAGGTGTTGGTGTGTGGCACCTACATTTGGAAGTGTTAGTGTGAGGCACCTACAGTGAGTGGTTTAGTGTGAGGGGCACCTACAGTGAGTGGTGGTGTGACACGGTTAGGGTGTTGGTGTGAGGCACCTACAGTGAGTGGTGTTAGTGTGGCACCTATGGTGAAGTGGTGTATTGTGAGGCACCTCACAGAGAGTGGTGTTGGTGTGAGGCACCTGGTAGGTGATTGGTGTGGCACCTACAGTGAGTGATGTTTAGTGTGAGGCACCTACAGTGAGTGGTGTGTGTGACCTTCAGTGAGGTGGTGTTGGTGTGGCACCTACAGGAGTGGTTTTAGTGTGGGGCACCTACAGTGAGTGATGTTGGTGTGCCTACAGTGGTGGTGTTTGGTGTGTGGCACCTGCAGTGGTGGTGTTAGTGTGTGACACCTACAGTGAGAGGTGTTAGTGTGAGGCACCTGGGGTGAGGGGTGTGTGGGGGCACCAGCAGAGTGGTGTTGGTGTGTGGCACCTACACTGGGGGTGTTAGTGTGAGGCACCAACAGTGAGTGGGGTTGGTGTATGTGCCTACAGTAAATGGTGTTGGTGTGTGGCACAGTGAGGTGTTGGTGTGGGCACCTACAGTGAGTAGTGTTAGTGAGGCACCTACAGTGGTGGTGTTGGTGGTGCCTGCAGTGGTGGTGTTGAGTGTGGGGCACCTACGGTGGTGGTGTTGGTGTGGGGCACCTACAGTGGGTTTGTTGGTGTGGGGTACCTACAGTGGTGCTGTTAGTGTGTGACACCTACAGTGAGAGATGTTGGTGTGGGGCACCTACATTTGGGAGTGTTGGTGTGGGCACCTACAGTGAGTGGTTTAGTGTGGGCACACAGTGAGTGGTGTTGGTGTGTGACACCTGCATTTAGGGGTGTTAGTGTGAGGGGCACCTACAGTGAGGTGGTGTTGGTGTGGCTGGTGATGTGGTGTGTGGAGGGGCACCTACAAGAGTGGTGTTGGTGTGGGCACCTACAGTGGTGGTGTGGTGTGTGGCACCTACAGTGAGTGGTGTTAGTGTGGGGGCACTACAGTGGTGTGTGGTGTGTGGCACTTACGGTGAGTGTTTGGTGTGGGGCACCTGCAGTGAGTGATGTTAGTGTGTGACACCTTCAGTGAGTGGTGTTGGTGTGTGGCACCTGCAGCGGTGGTTTTTGTGTGTGACACCTACAGTGAGTGGTTTTGGTGTGTGACACCTACAGTGAGAGGTGTTAGTGTGAGGCACCTAGGTGAGAGGTGTTAGTATGAGGCACCAACAGAGAGTGGTGTTGGTGTGTGGCACCTACGGTGAGTAGTGTTAGTGTGTGGCACTATGGTGATGTGGTCTTATTGTGAGGGCATCTGCAGAGGTGGTGTTGGTGTGAGGCACCTACAGTGAGGTGGTGTTGGTGTGGGGCACCTACAGTGAGTGGTGTTGGTGTGGGGCACCTACAGTGGTGTGTTGGTGTGTGGCACCTACAGTGGAGTGATGTTTGGTGTGAGCACCTACAGTGGTGATGTGGTGTGTGACACCTTCAGTGGTGGTGTTGGTGTGTGGCACCTCTGGAGAGTGGTTTTAGTGTGTGACACCTACGGTGAGTGGTTTGTGTGTGACACCTACAGTGAGAGGTGTTGAGTGTGGGGCACCTAGGTGAGAGGTGTGTTAGTATGGGGCACCAACAGAGAGTGGTGTTAGTGTGTGGCACCTACAGTGAGAGGTGTTAGTGTGAGGCACCTACAGTGAGTGGTGTTAGTGTGCGACATCTACAGTGAGTGGTGTTGGTGTGAGCACCAACATTGTGTGGTGTTAGTGTGTAGCACCTACAGTAGTGGTGTTAGTGTGGGGCACCTGCATTTGGGAGTGTTAGTGTGAGGCACCTGCAGTGCTTGGTTTTAGTGTGGGCACCTACAGTGGTGGTGTTGGTGTGTGACACCTGCAGTTAGGGGTGTTAGTGTGAGGGACCTACAGTGAGTGGTGTTGGTGTGTGGCACCTATGGTGAGGTGGTCTTATTGTGAGGCACCTATAGTGAGGGTGGTGTAGTGTGGGGCACCTGCAGAGAGTGGTGTTGGTGTGGGCACCTACAGTGGAGTGGTATGGTGTGTGGCACCTACAGTGAGTGATGTTTGAGTGTGAGGCACCTACAGTGAGTGATGTGTGTGTGACACCTTCAGTGAGTGGTGTTAGTGTGTGGCACCTACAGCAGTGGTTTGAGTGTGGGGCACCTACAGTGGTGATGTTGGTGTGTGACACCTACAGTGAGTGGTGTTTAGTGTGGGGGCACCTGCAGTCAGTGGTGTTAGTGTGTGAGCACCTGCAGTGAGAGGTGTTAGTGTGAAGCACCTACGTTGGGAGGTGTTAGTGTGAGGCACCTACAGTGAGTGGTTTTGGTGTGAGGCACCTACAGTGAGTGGTGTTGGTGTGTGACACCTACAGTGGGGAGAGTGTTAGTGTGGGGCACCTAGGTGAGAGGTGTGTGAGGCAACAGAGAGTGGTGTTAGTGTGTGGCACCTACAGTGAGAGGTGTTAGTGTGGTGCACCAACTGTGAGTGGGGTTGGTGTGTGGTGCCTGCAGTAAATGGGGTTGGTGTGTGGCACCTACAGTGAGAGGTGTTAGTGTGGGGCACCTACAGTGGAGTGGTGTTGGTGGGGTACCTGCAGTGGTGGTGTTAGTGTGGGCACCTACAGTGAGTGGTGTTAGTGTGAGGCACCTACAGTGAGTTTGTTAGTGTGGGGGCACCTACAGTGGTGCTGTTAGTGTGTGACACCTACAGTGAGAGGTGTTAGTGTGAAGCACCTACATTGGGAAGTGTTAGTGTGAGGGGCACCTACAGTGAGTGGTTTAGTGTGAGGCACCTACAGTGAGTAGTGTTGGTGTGTGACTACAGTTAGGGGTGTTGGTGTGGGGCACCTGCAGTGAGTAGTGTTGGTGTGTGGCACCAATGGTGATGTGGTCTTATTGTGAGGCTACAGAGTGGGTGGTGTGAGGCACCTACAGTGAGATGGTGTAAGTGTGGGGCCTACAGTGAGTGGTGTTAGTGTGAGGCACCTACAGTGGGGTGTTGGTGTGTGCCTACAGTGGTGATGTTTAGTGTGGGGCACACAAGGTGGTGATGTTGGTGTGTGACACCTTCAGTGGTGGTGTTAGTGTGTGGCACCTGCAGAGTGGTTTTAGTGTGAGGCACCTACAGTGAGTGATGTTAGTGTGTGACACCTGCAGTGAGTGGTGTTGGTGTGTGGCACCAGTGGAGTGGTGTTAGTGTGTGACACCTACAGTGAGAGGTGTTAGTGTGGGGCACCTGGGGTGAGGTGTTAGGTGTGAGGCACCATCAGTGAGTGGGGTTGGTGTGTGGCACCTACAGTAAATGGTGTTGGTGTGTGGCACCTGCAGTGAGAGGTGTTGGTGTGGGGCACCTACAGTGAGTGGTGTTAGTGTAGGCACCTACAGTGAGTGTTGTTGGTGTGTGGCACCTATGCTGAGGTGGTCTTGTTGTGAGGCACCTACAGAGAGTGGTGTTAGTGTGGGGCACCTCCAGTGAGTGGTGTTGGGTGAGGCACCTACAGTGGTGGTGTTAGTGTGAGGCACCTACAGTGAGTGGTGTTAGTATGAGGCACCTGCAGTGTGTGGTGTGGTGTTACTCGTACAGTGGTGGTGTTAGTGTGAGGCACCTACAGTGGTGGTGTTAGTGTGTGGTACCTGCAGGTGGTGGCGTAGTGTGGGACCTGTGGGGAGGGTTTGGTGTGGGGCACCTACAGTGAGTGGTGTTAGTGTGTGACACCTACAGTGAGAGGTGTTGGTGTGGGCACCTACAGTGAGTGGTGTTGGTGTGTGGTGTAAGTGTTGACACCTACAGTGAGGTGTTTGTGTGGGGCACCTACAGTGAGGTGGTGTTCGTGTGTGCACATCTACGGTGTTGGTGTGAAGCACGTACAGTGAGTGGTGAGTGTGAGACACCTACGGTGAGTGGTGTAAGTGTGGCACCTACACTGTGTGGTGTGTGTGAGGCACCTGGAGAGTGGTGTTGGTGTGAAAGTGCCTATAGTGGTGGTGTTAGTGTCTGACACCTACAGTGTGTGGTGTTAATGTAAGGCACCTTCAGTGAGTGGTGTTTAGTGTGGGCACCTACAGTGGAGTGATGTTGAGTGTGTGACACATACAGTGAGTGGTGTTAGTGTGTGAGCACCTACGGTGAGTGGTGTGTGGCACCGACAGTGAATAGTGTGAGGCACCTACAGTGCGTGGTGTTGGTGTGTGGCACCACAGTGGTGATGTTTGTGTGAGGCACCTACAGTGAGTGATGTTGGTGTGTGACACCTACAGTGAGTGGTGTTGGTGTGTGGCACCTGTGTGCATGTGT
>NW_024740441.1:0-4672 GCF_018991925.1 Homarus americanus | reverse complement strand
TCCATTTCCCCGTCAAGATCATATATATTTCATTAGCCCAATAAAGCACTCGGACTTCTACATATAATCAACACCTCACCCCACCAGGATTCGAACCCACAATCTTATAATTGTGACCGGGGTATGCTACCTCTGGGCCACCAGGACAATAAAAGCAGTCCTAGACTCTGCTATATTTCACACAAAGCCTGTTCAACGATCTTATGGTGCCATGAACCTCTAATGGGGACCACCCGTGCCGCTTAGGTGATAAGAGCAACGTTTTACCAAATCCAGCTTGGAAACACGAGGAGCCATATATATTTCATTAGCCCAATAAAGCACGCGGACTTCTACATATAATCAACACCTCACCCCACCAGGATTTGAAGCCACGATCTTATAACTGTGACCGGGGAACGCTACCTCTGGGCCACCAGGACAATAAAAGCAGTCCTAGACTCTGCTATATTTCACACAAAGCCTGTTCAACGAGCTTATGGCGCCGTGAACCTCTCATGGGGACCACCCGTGTCGCTTAGGTGATGAGAGCAACGTTTTACCAAATGCGGCTTCAAAACACGAGGATCCATATATATTTCATTAGCCCAATAAAGCACGCGGACTTTTACATATAATCAACACCTCACCCCACCAGGATTCGAACCCACGATATTATAATTGTGACCGGGGAACACTACTTATGAGCCACCAGGACACTTTAAGCAGTCCTAGACTCTGTTATATTTCACACAAAGCGTGTTCAACGAGCTTATGGCGCCGTGAACCACTATAGGGGACCACCCGTGCCGCTGAGGTGATCAGAGCAACGTTTTACCAAATCCGGCTTGGAAACTCGAGGATCCATATATATTTCATTAGCCCAATAGAGCACGCGGAATTCTACATATAATCAACACCTCACTCCACCAGGATTTGAACCCACGATCTTATAATTGTGACCCGGGAACGCTACCTCTGGGCCACCAGGACAATAAAAGCAGTCCTAGACTCTGCTATATTTCACACAAATCCTGTTCAACGAGCTTATGGCGCCGTGAACCTCTAATGGGGACCACCCGCGCCGCTTATATGATCAGAGCAGCGTTTTACCAAATACGGCTTCTAAACACGAGGATTCAAATATATTTCATTAGCCCAATAAAGCACTCGGACTTCTACATATAATCAACACCTCACCCCACCAGGATTCAAACCCACGGTCTTATAATTGTGACTGGGGTATGCTACCTCTGGGCCACCAGGAAAATAATGCAGTCCTAGACTCTACTATATTTCACACAAAGCCTGTTCAACAAGCTTATGGCGCTGTGAACCTCTAATGGGGACCATCCGTGCCACTTAGGTGATCAGAGCAACGTTTTACCAAATCCGGCTTCGAAACACAAGGATCCATATATATTTCATTAGCCCAATAGAGCACGCGGACTTCTACATATAATCAACACCTCACTCCACCAGGATTTGAACCCACGATCTTATAATTGTGACCGAGGAACGCTACCTATGGGCCACCAGGACACTATAAGCAGTCCTAGACTCTACTATATTTCACTCAAAGCCTGTTCAACGACCTTATGGCGCCATGAACCTCTAATGGGGACCACCGTACCGATTAGGTGATCAGAGCAACGTTTTACCAAATCCGGCTGGAAACACGAGGATCCATATATATTTCATTAGCCCAATAAAGCACGCGGACTTCTACATATAATCAACGCCTCACCCGACCAGGATTTGAAGCCACGATCTTATAATTGTGACCGGGGAACGCTACCTCTGGGCCACCAGGACAATAAAAGCAGTCCTAGACACTGCTATATTTCACACAAAGCCTGTTCAACGAGCTTATGGCGCCGTGAACCTCTCATTGGGACCACCTGTGCCGCTTAGGTGATCAGAGCAACGTTTTACAAAATGCGGCTTCGAAACACGAGGATCCATATATATTTCAATAGCCCAATAAAGCACGCGGACTTCTACATATAATCAACACCTCACCCCACCAGGATTTGAACCCACGATCTTATAATTGTGACCGGGGAACGCTACCTCTGGGCCACTAGGACAATAAAAGCAGTCCTAGACTCTACTATATTTCACACAAAGCCTGTTCAACGAGCTTTTGGCGCCGTGAACCTCTAGGGGACCACCCGTGCCGCTTAGGTGATCAGAGCAGCGTTTTACCAAATGCGGCATCAAAACACGAGGATCCATATATATTTCATTTGCCCAAAAAAACAGGCGGACTTCTAAATATAATCAACACCTCACCCCACCAGGATTCGAACCCACGATCTTCTAATTGTGACCGGGGAACGCTACCTCTGGGCCACCAGGACAATAAAAGCAGTCCTAGACTCTACTATATTTCACACAAAGCCTGTTCAACGAGCTTATGGCGCTGTGAACCTCTAATGGGGACCATCCGTGCAGCTTAGGTGATCAGAGCAACGTTTTACCAAATCTGGCTTGGAAACACGAGGATCCATATATATTTCATTAGCCCAATAAAGCACTCGGACATCTACATATAATCAACACCTCACCCCACCAGGATTCAAACCCACAATCTTATAATTGTGACTGGGGTATGCTACCTCTGGGCCACCAGGACAATAAAAGCAGTCCTAGACTCTACTATATTTCACACAAAGCCTGTTCAACGACCTTGCTGTGGACAACTATAAGGGACCACCGTGCCGCTAAGGTGATCAGAGCAACGTTTTGCAAGTGGGTTTCGAAACCGGGGATCCATATATATTTCATTAGCCCAATAATGCGCGGACTTCTACATATAATCAACGCCTCACCCTACCAGGATTTGAAGCCACGATCTTTAATGTGACGGGAACGCTACCTCTGGGCAACAGGACAATAAAAGTTCGTAGGCTCTGCTATATTTCACACAAAGCCTGTTCAACGAGCTTATGGCGCTGTGAACCTCTAATGGAGACCACCCGTGCCGCTGGGTGATCAGAGCAACGTTTTCAAATGCGGCATAAACACGAGGATCCATATATATTTCATTTGCCCAATAAAGCAGGCGGACTTCTAAATATAATCAACACCTCACCCCACCGGGATTCGAACCACGATCTTCTAATTGTGACCGGGAGACGCTACCTCTGGGCCTGGACAATAAAAGCAGTCTTAGACTCTGCTATATTTCACAAAAGCCTGTTCAACGAGCTTGTGGCTATGAGACCTCTAATGGGGACCATCTGCGCAGGTGATCAGAGCAACGTTTTACCAAATCCGCTTGCGAACACGAGGATCCATATATATTTCGTGGCCCAATAAAGCACCGGACTTCTACATATAATCAACACCTCACCCTCCAGGATTCAAACCACAATCTTATAATTGTGATCGGGGTTATCTTCGTCTGGGCCACAGGACAATAAAAGCAGTCTAGACTCTGCTATATTTCACACAAAGCCTGTTCAACGAGCTTATGGCGCTGTGAACAACTATAAGGGACCACCCGTGCCGCTAAAGTTGATCAGAGCAACGTTTTGCAAATGCGGTTTCGAATCACGAGGATCATATATATTTCATTAGCCCAAAAAAGCGCGCGGACTTCTACATATAATCAACGCCTCCTTACCATGATTTGAAGCCACGATCTTATAATTTGACTGGGGAACGCTACCTCTGGGCCAACAGGACAATAAAAGCATTCGTAGGCTCTGCTATATTTCACACAAAGCCTGTTCAACGAGCTTTTGGCGCCGTGAACCTCTAATGGGGACCACCGTGCGCTTAGGTGATCAGAGCAACGTTTTGCAAATGCGGCTTCAAAACAGCTAGGATCCATATATATTTCATTTGCCCAATAAAACACGCGGACTTTTATATAATCAACACCTCACCCAACCAGGATTCGGACCCACGATCTTCCTAGTGACCGGGAACGCTTACCTCTGGGCCACCGACAATAAAAGCAGTTCTAGACTCTGTTCAAAAGCCTGTTCAACGAGCTTATGGCGCTGTGAACCTCTAATAGGACCATCCGTGCCGGTTAGGTGAACAGAGCAACGTTTTTACCGTCGGCTGGAAACCACGAGGATCCATATATATTTCATTAGCCCAATAGTACCTCTGGGCCACCAGGACAATAAAGCAGTCTAGACTCTGCTATTTCACAAGCCTGTTCAACAGGCTTATGGCTTGTGAACCCCTAATAGGGACTGAGGTGCCGCCCCAGGTGATCAGACCAACATTTACCAAATCTTTGACTGAAGAAGAAAGGATCATATATATTTCATTAGCCCAATAAAATACGCTGGGACTTCTACATTTTAATCAACACCTCACCCCCACTGCGGTTTGAACTACGATCTAACATAATTGTGACCGGGGAGCAGCTACCTCTGAGGCGCAGTACTGTCCATGATCCCTAGACTCTACTATATTTCACATAAAGCCTGTTCAACGACCTTATGGCGCCATAGACCTCTAATAGGGACCACCGTTGCCGCTTTGGTGATCAGATCAACGTTTTACCAAATCTGGCTTCGAAACACGAGGATCCGCCATATATTTCATTAGCCCAATAAAGCACGCGGACTACCATATAATCAACTTTACCTCACCCGCAGGATTTGAACCACGATCACTATAATTGTGACCGGGGAACCCTTTACCTCTGGGCCACTAGGACCAATAA
>NW_024740440.1:0-20655 GCF_018991925.1 Homarus americanus | reverse complement strand
GGGAGTTTGACTGGGGCGGTACATCTGTCAAATGATAACGCAGGTGTCCTAAGGCCAGCTCAGCGTGGACAGAAACCTCGCGTAGAGCAAAAGGGCAAATGCTGGCTTGATCCTGATTTTCAGTACGAATACGGACTGCGAAAGCAAGGCCTATCGATCCTTTTGACTTTAGGAGTTTTAAGCAAGAGGTGTCAGAAAAGTTACCACGGGGATAACTGGCTTGTGGCGGCCAAGCGTTCATAGCGACGTCGCTTTTTGATCCTTCGATGTCGGCTCTTCCTATCATTGTGAAGCAGAATTCACCAAGTGTTGGATTGTTCACCCACTAACAGGGAACGTGAGCTGGGTTTAGACCGTCGTGAGACAGGTTAGTTTTACCCTACTGTTAAAATGAGGTCGTTGCGATAGTAGTCCTGCTCAGTACGAGAGGAACGGCAGGTCCGGACATATGGTTCCGTTCTTGGTCGATCGGCCAGTGGAGCGAGGCTACGTCCGTGGGATTATGCCTGAAAGCCTCTAAGGCAGCATCCCGGCTAGAGAAGCAACGATACTGCCAGACGCTCAAAGCATTGGGACGGTCAAAGATATTACGAGGATTCTGGCGGCAGCTTGCCGCACCGCTTTCGGAGAATGGACCCATGCAAGGGGAACTCGGGAGTCGGTTTATCAGTGCCGCTCTCCTGTCCCAAATGCGGATCACCCGAATGCTGGATGTGCTGTACCAATCGTCTGTAGACGACTTACGTACTGTGGTCAGGGTGTTGTAGGGATGGCAGAGCAGCATCCTCACTGCGATCCATTAAGACTTCTCCCTACCAGAAAGGCCGGAGGTTTCGTCATTCTGATGGTGAAATCCTCCATTACAGCAGCGGCAGCAGTGTCTAGCGGCCTGCTCCATTGCGCAAGTGTCTGTTTAACCTAACCTGGGTTAAAGTGTATTGGTGTCCTGAAGTTTTATAGAGGCTTGCCAGCCTAAGTAAGATACAAACAAATAATCCAACAACCTCTCCTTGGTGGTAGTAGAGAGTGTGTTGGTGTCCTGAAGTTTTATAGACAAACAAATAATCCAACAACCTCTCCTTGGTAGTAGAAGAGTGTATTGGTGTCCTAAAGTTTTAGCGAGGCTTGCCAGCCTGAGTAAGACAAAGAAATAATCCAGACAGCCACTACTACCTAACCTAACCGTGGTGCAGTCCACACCGCTGGAGGTTTCGTCACGCCCCCCGATGGCGAAATCCTCCGCTACAGTGTCTGTTTAACCTAACCTTAGTACAGAGTCTATTGGTGTCCACAATTTTATAGAGGCTAAGTCAATAAGAGACAGAAAGAAATAATCCAAGCAGCCAACCTTGGTGTAAAGTCTATTGGCGGCCTAAATTTTATAGAGATATACAGGCAGCCACCACCACTACTTTCGCCGGAGGTTTCGTCACGCTCCCCGATGGCGAAATCCTCCATTACAGCAAAAGTGTCTGTTTAACCTAAACTTAGTACAAAGTCTATTGGTGTCCTCAATTTTATAGAGGTTAGCCACCCGAAGTCAATAAGAGACAAAGAAATAATCCAAGCAGCCACCACTATCTAGCCTGACCGTGGTAAATTCTAACGGGGACCTTAAATTTTATAGAATAATAATAATACAGGCAACTAACCAACCACTCACCGCCGCGTCTAACCTAACCACTCACATACGGAGGTTTCTGGTCACGCTCCCGATGGCGAAATCCTCCACAGGCGTAAAGTGTCTGTTTAACCTAACCTAGTATAAGCGCCCATGGTGTCCTCAATTTTATAGAGGTTAGCCACCCGAAGTCAATAAGAGACAAAGAATAATCCAAGCAGCCTGGCAACTGTTTAGCCTGACCGTGGTAAAGTCTAACGGGGACCTTTAAATTTTATATAATAATAATAATACAGGCAACTACTCAACCACTACTAAGCCGGAGGTTTGCCCCCGATGGCGAAATCCTCCATTACAGCAAAAGTGTCTGCTTAACCTAACCTTAGTACAAAGTCTATTGGTGTCCTCAATTTTATAGAGGTTAGCCACCCGAAGTCAATAAGAGACAAGGAAATAATCCAAGCAGCCTAAACTGTTTAGCCTGACCGTGGTAAAGTCTAACGGGGGACCTTAAATTTTATATAATAATAATAATACAGGCAACTAACCAACCACTACCGGGCCGCCTAACCTAACCACTACTTTCGCCGGAGGTTTCGTCACGCTCCCCGATGGCGAAATCCTCCATTACAGCAAAAGTGTCTGTTTAATCTAACCTTAGTACAAAGTCTATTGGTGTCCTCAATTTTATAGAGGTTAGCCACCCGGAAGTCAATAAGAGACAAAGAAATAATCCAAGCAGTCACCACTATTCAGCCTAAACTGTTTAGCCTGACGTACGTAGAGTTTTTTAATAAATCTGGTGATATGGAACCACACACAACCCCCCTAACCTGGGATAATGAATCAAATGGATAATTGCTAACTATTCTCAGAGATGCACCGGTTGTTAAGGGGCTGCGCCCCCTGACCCTGTGTTAGATACTGTATTTGGTCATGATGAATTGTTTATTAGACTATAAGAAATCCTTCTTCCTTCTTGTATTGGCAAGGGAGTTTGTTTAACTTAGGTATGCTAGCCTAAGTAAAAATAGACACGGAGCTGCGAAGACCTGATTCTTTTGCTGCATGTTTGAGTCTGCAACTTTGTTGTGATAAGACACTCAATCCTAGTGATTGTACTGACTCAACATAGTGACGGTGTAATTACCATCACAGATTGTACGGGAAATTCCAACTTTGGAAAAAACAAATATTTGGCCTACCCAAATTTTGACTACTACCCGTGCGTCTACGTCCTGGATTGGCCAATCAGTGGTGCCCCACGGTGGCGTGATACATGCACGTTTACTGCGGTGCTCTGATTGGCTAACCGAACATGGCGTGGTAGGTAGACTGTCTCTACTCTCTAAGTCCTCTTCTTTCCTTTTTTCATCCCCCTCATGCACTCCGTTCCTTGAACGGGAGGCGGGACTTAGCGATACGGTCGATCCGGCAAGGGAACCTGTGATAGTGCAGGGCACCCCTTGTCCGGGGGTCACCGGTAGGTGGCAACTTTTTAGACATAACTATAGTCACAGGTAACCTGGGCGCAGAACCCTTCGAGCCCGACGCCCGTCCAAGAGGGGGGGGGGTGGCGGGGTCACTGCTCCCAGGCAGGAGCCCTGTGTTATAGGTAGGATTGGGCTGTAATCAAGGAAGATGACTACAAGCATTAGAATAAAACATAGAGATATGGGACACTCTATTGGAAGAGGAAAAGTGGCAGAAATCACTTACAACAAACTGCAAGTCCCACTAACTAGAATATTCAGCACCAATGAAGGTTTTAAAGTAATCTGTAAAGATGACTTTGATTCAGATAAAATCCTTTCAAAAGAAGCAAGAGATATATTTTACAATGAAGGCCTTATTGTTGTCATGCCACCAGAACAAAAAGCAAAAAGATCAGTTTTGTTCGTCAAGTCGATCAAGAGATCGGGAGGAAGACCTGAAAGAAGAACTGGAACGCCAAAATAGGTGGATGAAGATTGAAGAAGTCATTAAGATAAAGGACTATACTCATGTTTGAAGAAGTGTCAATGGCTGAGAAAGTTTTACAACAGGGCTTTCTAATATTCAACATGTCAGTCACACCACATCAAATAAAGAAGGAGACATTCATCAGTCTGCAAACTTGCTTCTCCTGCTACAAATATGAAGAACACACAACGAGAGACCGTCCGGAAAAAGAAAAAAAGTACTGCTCAGATTGTGCAGGCGACGACCATACCTACACTGAATGTAAGAATACACATGTTGGCTGTCTCAACTGTAAGAGAAACGGGAATGTATACATAGGACATAGGACGTTAGCAATGGCATGCCCAATAAAAAAACACATGATAAAGTACAAGAAACAAGGAAAAAGGAACAAGACAAGAAGGATACGACATACGTCGAAATAGCAAAGAGAGCGGTCCAAGAGGCTCATAGACCAGAATCCACAGTATAAAACCTAAGTGAGCTAATACATGATAAGGTAATGATTAGTATGATCCATGCACATTTGCACAATATCATTGCACCCGGATCATACAATGAGGAATTAAGGAAAAATGTTTAAATTGAATAACCTACCACAGAGATGATATTTCCAGAGAATCCACAATCCGAAAACTATTTCAGACAACATATGCAAAGCGAACTGAGAGAAAGACTACATCAAGACGAACAAAGATTTGAGCAAGGAGCAACAGCTGATACACAAGGAACACAAGCGACTGATAGAGATCCCAGACAAATGACTAGAAGTGACAAAGAGAAGATAGAAATAACAAAAGGACAGACAAAGGAGTGAGGAGGAGAGAAGATAAGATGGAAACTGATCACAATATACAACCTGAATCTGCTGAAGAAATTGGATTAAAAGTTATCACTACAACAAAACATGGAATCCCAACATCGAGACCAACAGGAGGACAATAGTAAAAAACTGTGAAGGAGGGATATACAAGTGGACATATCAAGAAAAATCCCTAAGTGAAGATTATGCCTGGTCACTAATTACTACGGACAAACTAAAGATTACGGCCAAAGACTTTAAAATAGTAGACCCGTCAGAGTATAGAAGAGTCAGAAGCGGGAAACAGGATGATAGGTCTCCACTCCAACTGACTGCCACAATCCAAGTATAAGAAATAATGGACAATAGACAAACAGTAAGAACTTTAAGAATAATACAACACAACGTAAGAAACTGGAAGACCGAGAGAATTAACCTAAGTAATATATATCGCGAAATTGACCCTGACATTATACTAATAAACAGTCACAGTGAGACAGAAAACAACAACATAAAACTCTTTAACTATTATGTAAACCAAAGAAATAAATCGGGCGAGAAAAATGACGGAGTAGCGATAGCGGTTAAAAGAAACTTAAAATTTAAACTAATTGATGACTTCCAGGATGAATTTCTAGCAATAAAAATAAATACAACTCAAGGAGACGTAATTATTGCTACTACTTACCTATAGAAGACCTATTAAAATTGGCTAACAATAGTCATCCGATGTACATCTTAGGAGACTTTAACGCCAGACATAGGATTTTTGACAATACAAATAATAACGTCGTGGAAACGCCCTTAATCAATTAATAAATTTAGGGAAAATCAATCATCTGGGTCCTAACTTTCCAACCTGGAGAAATCACAATACACAATCGACACCAGACAAAATTTTTACCAACAACAAAGCCTTTTTCAATTACCATATAATACAGGCAGTGACCATCTGCCAATTATACTAACACTGTCAACAAGCCCCATACAGATACCAATAAAAAAGAGACTGAAAATGAGTAAAACAGACTGGGACAGCTTCAAAGACGACTTAAGTAATCACCACTCGATTAACCTACAAGGAAAAACAACAGAAGATATAGACTCAGAAATGGACAGACTGCAACTCAGCAATAAAAACATCTATACCAAACACACTACTTCACACTTTAGAACATTACCCAACAACAGACTACCAGAAGAAGTTAAATTAATCCAGACCTATTACAATGAAATAAACAGGTATATGGAAAGACACGGCAGTAAAGATGGCTATTGTTACGAGTTGGGGATTTAGAATATAGTTATACGTCTACCCAGATCCCAACAGGTAACAACAATAAAAAAACAAAGACAATCGGACTATAAAAGGGTAGACAAAGGATGCGAGTTTTCGTTGTATATAATAGAGTACCATAAAACCTTAACAAAATATTCAGCTTATAAATTACCCTTAACCAAACTTAACCTAAACATTAACAGTATATACATATTAATAAACATAAAACAATCTCGAAGCAAGTGGACGGGGAAATTAATACAAGAGATACTAGTACTTAAGTGAGGAGCTGAGATGGCTGACGAGTAAGGCTGAGTATTGTAGAAGACGGTGAGGTAGTCACTGCACGTACGTAGGTTTAGAGGATAGATGATCCTGTGGTCACTTCCCAGAGCCAAGCTCTCTCCTCGAATTGGAGGTGACGCAACAACCAGGATAGGGGAAACCTCGAGTGGTAACTAAGAGACGAGTCATACTCGTGTCTCGTCCCCTAGATGGCGTTGCTCGTGGTGCTGGGTAGGTAGATCAGGACAATAGATGGCGTGCTTCGTAGTGCTGGGTGGGGTTCGTAACACACCCCTCCAAAGACCTCCGTAGCGCGGGCGCGAAGGAGGTGATCACCTGGTGCGTCTGGAGAGTAGCTGCTGCATTTCCACTGGAGCTCGGGATAAGGAGTCTGCAATCAGGTTATAGGGCTGGGTGAGGAGAGCCCAGCGGAGGATTCGCTGGTTGGAGGTCTTGTTGGTTTGGATGAACGTGAGTGGGTTATGGTCGGTGAAGACTAGGGTTGTTTGTGGGCAAGACTGGTAACATTCAAACTTCTTTTATTGCCAACACCAGAGCCAAGGCCTCCTTCTCTATGGTCGAGTAGTTGGTCTGATGTTTTTCAACTTGGCGGAGTAATATGCCACAGGGTGAAGAACATCAGTGGTTGGGTCGGGTAGGAGCACAGCCCCCACTCCGACACCACTAGCGTCGATTTGCAGATGGAAGGGCGAGGTGTAGTCAGGCTTGGGCAAGGAAGGCTTTGAGGCGGTGGAAAGACTGGTCGCACCTCTGGTTCCAGATGTAAGGGACCGCAGAACTGGTAAGGTCTGTGAGGGTCCGGCCACGCTGGAGAAGTTACTGCAGAACCGACGGTAGTAGCCGCACATCCCCAGGAAGCGCATGAGTTCCTTCCTCGTCCTTGGAGTGGGGAAGGACAAGATGGCTCTAACGTTTGCGTCCTTGGGTCTCACCATACCATGCCCAACGATATGTCCCAGGTAAGTCACTGAGGCCCGGCCAAAAGCAGATTTAGCCAGGTTTATGGTGAATCCAGTCTCTTGCAGTCGTGCAAACAGTATCTCCAAAGATGTTCGTCCCAGCTGTCCGACACCACCACCAGGTCATCCAGGTAGGCGAACGTCCCACCTAGGTCCTGAATTAGGAAGTTGATGGCCCTCTGGAATGTGGCGGAGCATTAGAAAAGCCAAACATAACCAAATATTAAAAAAGACCAAATGGAGTTATAAATGCCGAGATTATTTTGGCCCTATCCGTGAGTCCCACTTGATAATATCCTTTCAATAAGTCCACCGTACTGATAAATTGGCACAGCCTATGCTGTCTATTATATCTTCAATCAAAGGTAAAGGGTAGGAGTCTGAGACAGTGACCTGGTTCACTTTACGATAATCGGTACAGAAACGAAAAGTGCCATCGGGTTTTGGAATGAGAAGGCAAGGTGAAGCCCAGGGGAGGTACTAGGCAGCTAAGTTATGTTTTAACAAAAAATCTACCTCCTTTTTCATAATCTTTTTTTTGTGGATTTAGTCGATAGGCTGATTGCCTAATGGGTTGTACATCATCCGAGATTAGCTTAATATCATGTTTAAGTATATTGCAAAACCCTGGGAGGTCTGATGACTTTAGGAAATGTTGATAATAACTTAGTGAGATCTTTTGCTTGAGATGGATTCAGAACAGAAAAATACTCATCAAGTTGTTGAGTATGTGACTGTTAGTAGGGTTTTCTTTAGGTAGAGGGAAGTCTAAATTCTCCATAGGTCCATGTCATGTCTCCGGCTCCGCCCTGACAAAACCGTATGCAATACAGGTTGACTTATAGCCTCTGGGATGTCTTCCTCTGACTGCCTGGAATGGTAAAGTTTCATGAGATTAATGTGAACAAGTTGTGAATCTTTTCTGCGATCAGGAGTATGGACTATATAGTTGAGAGGAGATAGTTTATTAGCAACTATATAGGGACCAGTAAACTTGCTTTTAAGGAGAGCCTGGAATGGGTAGAAAGAGTAACACTTTGTCACCTGGAGAAAATGATCTTTTAACTAATTTAGGTTGGGACTTCACCATTTTTCTTGGACTTTTTTAAGTTTGACTGAGCAATGGTCGGACTTCAGTTAATTTGTCCCTTAAAGTGTCAATGTATTGGGAAACTGTTGCGAGCTTAATAGATGGAGTGTCAAACCACTGCTCCTTTACTATTTTAAGGGGTCCCCTTATTGGTCTCCCATATAGTAACTCTAACGGGGAGAAACCCAATGACTCCTGGGGACATTCCCTGATGGCAAAGAGTAACAAGTCTATGCTTTCATCCCATTCCTTTTGGTGTTCTATACAGTATTTTTTGAGCATTGATGTACAATGGTCCACACTGAGGTCTTTCATCACCTGTTTGAAAAGATTGCTCGTAAAATTGGTGCCCTGATCGGATTGGATCTCTTTAGGAATGCCCACTGAAGTGAAAAGGTGCAAAAGATGTTTGATTACGTTTTTTGAAGTGATGCTTTTAAGGGGAAAAGCCCCAGGATAACGTGTACTGGTATCCATAACTGTGAGCAGGAATTGATTTCCCTTCTTAGTCTTTGGTAATGGGCCCACACAATCCACAACAATCTTTTCAAATGGTGTAGAAAATACTGGGATGGGCTTAATGGGAGCTGCTGGTATACTTTCATTTGGTTTTCCTACCATTTGACAAATATGACAAGATTTTAGGTATTTTGACACATCCTTCCTAAGTCCAAGCCAATAATAGTGTTGGAGGAGCTTTTTATATGTTTTCAGGATTCCCAAATGTCCTGAAATACCATCATGGGCAAGGGCAATTAATGCTGGTCTGACTGAGGTGGGAATTACCACTTGATGTTATTTCAGACCACGTGTCTAGATGGGCAGCTCAGGGGCCTATAGGCCCTCATCAAAACCCCTTCATGATAATAAAACACGGAAGGGTGTTAAAATCTTTACCCTCAACTGCTGCATGATGAAGTTTAGTCAAAGATGGATCAGATTGTTGGGCTTTAACGAGCTCATCCTTACTAATTGTCTTATTGTACAGATCTTCTGTGGGTAGGAAAATATTAGAGGTGGTTTTAGACGAAGAGGGCCCATTTCGCACACTCTGTGACCGGGTGACAGCACAAGATGGGAAAAGATGAGGAATAGTTTCTTTAAGGTCAGTGGTGGAGTTGACAGGTAAGGGAGAGTCGACTGTCTTTATGTTAGGAACCACTAGATCTCCTACCAAGTCATTACCCAATAATAAATGAATGCCGCACACAGGCATTGGGTCTTTCCTTATGGCTATTTGCACTTCCCCAGTAATCAAGGGACATTGGAGGTGCACTTTAGCTAAAGGATAGGAAGAATGGGATGAGAGATCTGAAATTAGAACACTCTCATTAGTAAATGCGGTAGATATATCGGGAATGACGTTAAACAGGAGGATAGATTGTGCTGCGCCCGTATCACGTAGTATACGAATAGGAAAGAACGAGACCCTCTATGATTGAAATTTTTCCCTCATAGGTGAATGAAGAGAAGAGATCCTGATGGGGCCTTTCCACATTGGTATTTGCTATTGGTTTGGACTTGGGATCCAGGGAACTACTTTTAGCAATTCGACACTTTGGGTGTTTACAATTCTGGATCGTATGGCCTGGGTTTTACAGTAAGAACAAGTAAGCTTGGTTGCATCGGGGGGTAGGACCTTTCGACCTACCACTCACGTTCCCAAGGTTATCATCAGAGGAGGACCTAACATGTCGGGAAGTACCACGTTCTCTACTGCCCAGTGACTCCACCAACAAAGCGTACGCATCAGCCAGCTCAGCAGCACGCCCTAAATTAACCTCTCCACGCTCCTCCACATGCTTCAAGATGTGAAATGGTATCTGCTCTTCCACCTCCAGGACTACCAAATTTAACAAATCCTGAAATGTGGAGGTCTCTGTAGCCTCTAACCACTTCTTAAAAACCTAAGCTTTTTCTTGAGCAAACTCAACAAAGGTGTGGGAAAATGGTTTGGTTAGTTTACGAAACTTCTGCCGGTATCCATCTGGCGTGATAGCATAAGAGGTGAGGATATTCTTTTTTACGTTATCATAGTCATCAGTCTGGTCTAAACAGTTATAAACTCTACTAGCCTTACCATATAATTTAGGAACTAACACTGACACCCACTGGTCCTTTGGCCACTCATTCTTCCCGGCTATTTTCTCAAAAGTCCTAAATGACCCGTCCATATCGGATTCATCAAACCCGGGAACAAGGGAAGAAGCAGTAGCAGGGTTAAAAGCAGCTAGTTTCTCTCTTAATGCCACTTCTTTTGATCTAAACTCCGATGTTAAGGTGACTTCTATCTCTCTTACCTGTAGTTCTTTCAGTCTAACCTCCTGCTCCAACTTGGCCCGTTCCATCATTTCCTCATGCTCCAACTTGGCCTGTTCCGACCTTCCCTCATGCTCCAACTTGTGCTCCAACTTGGCCTGTTCCAACTTTTCTTCATGCTGCAACTTGGCCTGTTCCGACTCCTGCTCCAACTCGAGTTCTTTCATTTTGATTTGGAACTCGAACCTAGCTCGTTCCAGTTCTAAGGCGTCTATTCGTTGTGTTTCTTGTTGAGGGCTAGCCAGACCTGAAGCAACTTCTGAGTGAGGAGGGGTGGTGGATATTGGTTGAAGTTTCTTGGACATGGGCGTTAATCTGTCAACAGCGGATTCTTTTAAAACTTCATGTTGAACCAGCACTTCAATCACATGATTTTTTAACATTTCCTTAGTCAGTTGCTGTGAAAATGGGATATTATAATAGTTGGCTATTTCTTTCCATTCTTTCTTCAGGATATTAACACGTAATTTAGCTACGGAAGGATTTTCAATAAAATCCTGGAGATCAAAACCTGAGGTGGCCATTGTTAAGAAAAAATAGGATAAATTAACTAATGGTCAAAAGATAAGATAAGTGGATAACCCTAGAAAATATCACGGCAGTGGATAACCAGAAAGTCCCGGAAACTAACCAAGTTATACCTAGGGAAATTACACTTATGATTATTGTTCTTCTGAGAAGATCCTTAGATAAGGGATAAGAGACTTGAAAGAGGTAGGGCGTATTACGGCATTAATATAAAGATCCGGATTAACAACCCTGATAAATGGTATGATTGACCCTGAATGAGATAATGAGAAGAACAATAATTGAGGCTTTATAATTATGGGGTCCTGGTAGAGCGGGCGTCCCAAGATATCACTTCACCGTAAACTAGTGACTATGGAACAGCCTACTCTGGAGTGAGGGTACGGCATTAAACAGATCCGGATTCTTCCTACACTCGATAAGACTTACTACACAACTGCCACGTGTAATAACAGGTAAGCCTTATGACACTTGGAACCTAATATCCTACGTCTGTCACTCTTACTGTACGATAATACCAATATATGCAAACACATATGAAGGAAACTTTAAACCACCGTAAAGCAATTGTGAACAGAAGTGACTGGGAGGAATAATTAACACTGAGTAACAAGGGAGGAAGGAATATGGTACTTAAGGTCGTGTCCTGTCACGGTCGCCATTTGTTACGAGTTGGGGATTTAGAATATAGTTATACGTCTACCCAGATCCCAACAGGTAACAAAATAATAAAAACAAAGACAATCGGACTATAAAAGGGTAGACAAAGGATGCGAGTTTTCGTTGTATATAATAGAGATAAATCCCTTAACAAAATATTCAGCTTATAAATTACCCTTAACCAAACTTAACCTAAACATTAACAGTATATACATATTAATAAACATAAAACAATCTCGAAGCAAGTGGACGTGGGGAAATTAATACAAGAGATACTAGTACTTAAGTGAGGAGCTGAGATGGCTGACGAGTAAGGCTGAGTATTGTAGAAGACGGTAGGTAGTCACTGCACGTACGTAGGTTTAGAGGATAGATGATCCTGTGGTCACTTCCCAGAGCCAAGTGCTCTCTCCTCGAATTGGAGGTGACGCAACAACCAGGATAGGAGAAGGAAACCTCGGGTGGTAACTAAGACGAGTCATACTCGTGTCTCGTCCCTAGATGGCGTTGCTCGTGGTGCTGGGTAGGTAGATCAGGACAATAGATGGCGTGCTTCGTAGTGCTGGGTGGAGGGTTCGTAACACTATATACGACACAGATAGCACTACAGATAAAATTAAGAGACGCATGTAAGGAAGCAAACAATAAAAATGGAATGATATTATAATGGCGGCTGACATGACTAAAGACACAAAAACATTTTGGACTTCCATAAACAAGATGAGGGGCACAACAAGCAAAAACACCATACATTAAAGACCAAAATGGAACAAAATTGCACGAGGAAAATGAACAAGAGTCAGCATTCAAAAGGGAATGGGTAAAAGTTTTTAAAATATCAGATGAGGAAAATGAAGATTTTGATAGTGAACACGAAGAAAGGATAGAAGAAGAAATGGGAAGACAAATACATAGAATCACCCCAAGGCAATATAGACTATAACTTATTACCTAATAATCAAATAATAACCATGGGAGAAATGATGCACTGTCTGAGGAAATTTAAGGAAAAAAGCCCTGGGCTCACAGGTATTACACGAAATATGATCATGAATCTACCTGAAAACATTTTAAATACACTATTAAACATTTATAACGCATGCTTAATAACTGGTTACTTTCCAGACAAACTAAAATATGCTAAAATGATATTTATTCCTAAAGAGGGTAAGGACAATAAGGAAATATTAAACTACAGGCCAATATCTTTATTAGAAATTACCGGGAAACTATTGGAAAAAATATTAAATTCAAGACTTATAGCCTTTTTAACACAACATGGGAAAACTAACAACAGACAACATGGATTTATGCCCAATAGAAATACCCTAACTGCAATAGCTATAATAACGGAAATAATTGCAATAGAAAAAAGCAAGGGTAATCAGATCAATATAATTTTAAGGGATGTTTCTAAGGCTTTTGATAAAGTTGGGCATTTAGGCTTGAAATATAAAATATTAAAACTGGGACTTAACGAATACATGCTAAGAATATTGTGTAACTATTTAGATGATAGGAGAGCACAAATTCAAATTGGAAACTTTTTAGGAACTATGCTTAATCTTGAGAGTGGAGTACCTCAAGGAGGATGCCTTTCTCCAACACTATATACAATTTATACTTCAGACACACCTCAACCTACCCCCTTTAGTGAATATGTAATGTTTGCTGATGATATTACTCAAATAGTATCATACCCAGGAAAATCAACTCAATTCTATATACTCTACACGTATGACAAAAACATAAATGATTTTTGGAGAAAAAATGGAAAATCAGGACAAATAAGAACAAATTCAAGATAATACCAATAGCCAGAAGATTAAAATGGAAGTCCAGCAATAGTCGACCAGAACTATACCCATACGACACTGAAGGTAGGATGCTTGGATTAAAACTAACAAAAAAGAGGATATATAAGATACTTAAAAGATAAAAGAACGACAGGCAAGAATAAGATTATCAAAATAAAACGCTTTAAGAACCTTAGCATTAACAAAAGAAAGACGAGTATTGCCCTTGTCAACCAATTATGGACTACCCACCCATCCCATTGAACACCCTAGTAAAACGCATTAAAAGGTTACAAACAGTACAAAATATAGCCTCAGATTTATATATATAACATAAAATATACAGACCATATCAATAATGAAATAGCTACACAAGAGAGCAAACTCTTAGCAATCAATGTAGATATACACAACAAAGCTGTAAATATTTGGAAAAAAGTGACTGAACTTAACACAGAAACATATCAAAACTGGAAAAATAATATAGACAGGAAGAAGTAATTAAACCACCTCCTGCCTCAATATACACATTTCTACATAAAACATTACTAGAGGAATAAAGATGAGAGTGACCAACCAGCTCCACTAAGAACCTGGCATACAGTGTACCTTTAGACTAACACAACTAACACTTAACTAACACCAAAAAAAAATGTGACTACCCTCCCAGTTACACAAGGACCTGGGCGGGCTCACTAACTCCAACAATAACAAAAATAATAATAATAAGCAGCATTATATAAATAAACCAATATTAATACAAAGGTCTGACGACCCAAGGGAGCAGAACAAAGACAAAACACCAATAAGAAAGATGAAGCGATCTGGTTGAGCCCAGATTCTTTCTACTCCTACCGTATTTCAGTTTCACCACCTTTTTCTTCAATTCCTAATAATCTTCTTTCACCTCTTAACTAATGACTTCGTATCGTATCGTACTATCTAGCCTAAACTGTTTAGCCTGACGTAGAGTTTTTTAATAAATCTGGTGATATGGAACCACACACAACCCCCCTTAACCTGGGATAATGCAATCAAATGGATAATTGCTAACTATTCTCAGAGATAATGCAATCAAATGGTTAGTTGCTAACCGGGGGCTGCGCCCCCCGACCCCCTGTGTTAGATACTGTATTTGGTCATGATGAATTGTCTATTAGACTATAAGAAATCCTCTTCCTTCTTGTATTGGCAAGGGGAGTTTGCTTTAACTTAGGTATGCTAGCCTAAGTAAAAATAGATGCCCCTTCCTTATTGGTGTTGTCGATGGCACAGCACAGCACAGCACCGTGCCTATGACGAAATCAACTTCATTAAACTCAACTCATACTTCAAATGCACCAAGAGAACTTGCACACCCGAATGGTAGACCGTCAGAGTCAATCAAGGGTCGATTTAATAGCATACTATACAAAACTTGCACACCCGCATGGGAGACCGTCAAAGTCAATCGGGGATCGATTTGATAGCATACCACAGAAACTTGCACACCCGAATGGGAGACCGTCAAAGTCAATCGGGGGTCGATTTAATAGCATACTACAGAAACTTGCACACCCGAATGGGAGACATTCAAAGTCAATCGGGGGGTCGATTTGATAGCATACTACAGAAACTTGCACACCCGAATGGGAGACCGTCAAAGTCAATCGGGAGTCGATTTAATAGCATACTACAGAAAGTTGCACACCCGAATGGGAGACAGTCAAAGTCAATCGGGGGTCGATTTAATAGCATACTACAGAAACTTGCACACCCGAATGGGAGACCGTCAAAGTCAATCGGGGGTCGATTTAATAGCATACTACAGAAACTTGCACACCCGAATGGGAGACCGTCAAAGTCAATCGGGGATCGATTTGATAGCATACCACAGAAACTTGCACACCCGAATGGGAGACCGTCAAAGTCAATCGGGGGTCGATTTAATAGCATACTACAGAAACTTGCACACCCGAATGGGAGACCGTCAAAGTCAATCGGGGGTCGATTTGATAGCATACTACAGAAACTTGCACACCCGAATGGGAGACAGTGAAAGTCAATCGGGGGTCGATTTAATAGCATACTACAGAAACTTGCACACCCGAATGGGAGACAGTCAAAGTCAACCGGGGGTCGATTTAATAGCATACTACAGAAACTTGCACACCCGAATGGGAGACCGTCAAAGTCAATCGGGGGTCGATTTAATAGCATACTACAGAAACTTGCACACCCGAATGGGAGACCGTCAAAGTCAATCGGGGGTCGATTTGACAGCATACTACAGAAACTTGCACACCCGAATGGGAGACAGTCAAAGTCAATCGGGGTCGATTTGATAGCATACTACAGAAATCCTGTACACCCGAATGGGAGACCGCCAGTCATCAGGGGTCAGATTTGATAGCATACTACAGAAACTTGCATTAACCAATGGGAGACAGCCTGTGTCAATCGGGGTCGACGTTATTACCAAGCAGAAACTCTGCACAACTAATGGGAGACCGGCCAAAGTCAATCGGGGTCGATTTAATAGCATACTACAGAAACTTCTGCACACCCCATCGGGAGACCGTATTAAAAGTTAATCGGGCTGATTTGATAGTTATTACTACAGAAAACTTGCACACCCGAATGGGAGACAGTCAATCGGGGGTCGATTTAATAGCATACCACAGAAACTTGCACACCCGAATGGGAGACCGTCAAAGTCAATCGGGGGTCGATTTGATAGCATACTACAGAAACTTGCACACCCGAATGGGAGACAGTGAAAGTCAATCGGGGGTCGATTTAATAGCATACTACAGAAACTTGCACACCCGAATGGGAGACAGTCAAAGTCAATCGGGGGTCGATTTAATAGCATACTACAGAAACTTGCACACCCGAATGAGAGACCGTCAAAGTCAATCGGGGGTCGATTTAATAGCATACTACAGTAACTTGCACACCCGAATGGGAGACCTTCAAAGTCAATCGGGGGTCGATTTGATAGCATACTACAGAAACTTGCACACCCGAATGGGAGACCGTCAAAGTCAATCGGGGGTCGATTTGATAGCATACTACAGAAACTTGCACACCCGAATGGGAGCCAGTCAAAGTCAATCGGGGGTCGATTTAATAGCATACTACAGAAACTTGCACACCCGAATGGGAGACCGTCAGAGTCAATCGAGGGTCGATTTAATAGCATACTATACAAAATGATCCGAGAATGTGCACACACCGAGGGGGAGACGGTGATGAAAGCGTCCGCCCTTGTACACTGGATGGCACTATTTCACTATAGTAAGGGGTAGGGGCACCTCGGTCATATTATACAACATACCAGAGAAGTTCCACACCCGCATGGGAGACCGTCAAAGTGAATCGGGGGTCGATTTGATAGCATACTACAGAGAACTTGCACACCCGAATGGGAGACCGTCAAAGTCAATCGGGGGTCGATTTGATAGCATACTACAGAGAACTTGCACACCCGAATGGGAGACAGTCAAAGTCAATCGGGGGTCGATTTAATAGCATACTACAGAAACTTGCACACCCGAATGGGAGACCGTCAAAGTCAATCGGGGGTCGATTTGATAGCATACTACAGAAACTTGCACACCCGAATGGGAGACCGTCAAAGTCAATCGGGGGTCGATTTGATAGCATACTACAGAAACTTGCACACCCGAATGGGAGACAGTGAAAGTCAATCGGGGGTCGATTTAATAGCATACTACAGAAACTTGCACACCCGAATGGGAGACAGTGAAAGTCAATCGGGGGTCGATTTAATAGCATACTACAGAAACTTGCACACCCGAATGGGAGACCGTCAAAGTCAATCGGGGGTCGATTTAATAGCATACTACAGAAACTTGCACACCCGAATGGGAGACCGTCAAAGTCAATCGGGGGTCGATTTGATAGCATACTACAGAAACTTGCACACCCGAATGGGAGACAGTCAAAGTCAATCGGGGGTCGATTTAATAGCATAATACAGAAACTTGCACACCCGAATGGGAGACCGTCAAAGTCAATCGGGGGTCGAGCATACTTTACAAAATGATCCGAGAATCTGCACACACACCGAGTGGGAGACGGTGATGAAAACGTCCGCCCTTATATGTTCGATTGCACTATTTCACTATATTAAGGGGAGAGGGTGCCTTCGCACACATATTCGGTGTGAAATATCTTCCGCCCCCCAGCGGAGAGCGCCGCTTCGCGCCTCTGGGCGGCTAAAGGGCATTCAAAAACAACAACCAAAATTGCCGCTGCTTTCCTTCCTCAAGGCCCTGCAATGGCTGGCAGCAGCAGAAGAAGAGAGAGAAAATAGTCCTTGCTGGGGTCAGAGGAAGGCAGTGGAGCGATCGGCGAATTTCTACTAGCCAGGTCTGTCTCCCAAATTGGAACATTATTATTCTCGGCGACACGCCGCCACCACGGTTTCCGCGACAGCAGCAGCATCATGATGTTGCGTCTATTGTAAGTCCGGAACTGGGTTATTCGGCTGTTCGCGAACAGTCGGGTTTTAACCTTGCCTAACAAACGATCAAACAACTTCCACTCTCGAGGTGCGGTACGGTGACTGTCCTATCGTCCGCTCTTGTATGCTGGATTGCACTATTTCACTATATTAAGGGGAGAGGGTGCCTTCACACACCTATTCGGTGTGGAATATCTTCCGCCCCCAGCGGAGCGCTTCGGCGCCTCTATACAAAGCGCGCATTCAAAACAACAACCAAAGTTGCCGTCGCTTTCCCTTCCTGTTCTGCAATGGCTGAGCAGCAGCAGGAAAGAAGCGAGAGAGAAAATAGTCTCATGGGGGTCAGAGGAACGGTAAGTGGAGCGCATCATGAATTTCACTAGCTGGTATTCGGTCTCCCAATTGAACATTATTACTCTCTCGGCGCACACGTCGCCACCAGACGGTTTCCTGCGACAGCAGCAGCATCATGATGTTGGCGCTTATTGTAAGTCCGGAATCGGTTATTTCGGCTGTTCGCGAACAGTCGGTTTTAACTCTTGCCTAACAAAACGATCAAACAACTCCACCTCGAGGTGCGGCACGGTGACCGTCCTATCGTCCGCTCTTGTATGCTGGATTGCACTATTTCACTATATTAAGGGGAGAGGGTGCCTTCACACACCTATTCGGGGTGGAATATCTTCCGCCCCCCAGCGGAGCGCTTCGGCGCCTCTGCGAAGCAAAGCGCGGCATTCAAAAACAACAACCAAAGTTGCCGTCGCTTTCCCTTCCCTGCCCTGCAATGGCTGGAGCAGCAGCAGCAGCAGAAGAAGAAGAGAGAGAGAGAGAAAATAGTCTCATGGGGTCAGAGGAATGGCAGTGGAGCGCGATCTATGAATTTCACTAGCCAGGTCTGTCTCCCAATTGAACATTATTACTCTCGGGCGCCGCAAGATCGCCACCACGGTTTCCTCGCGACAGCAGTATAACGCGATGTTAAGGCTCTATTAAAAGTCCGGAACCGGGTTATTCGGTTGTTCGGGCGGAACAGCCGAAGCCTTTTAACTTGCCTAACAAAACGATCAAACAACTTCCACTCGAGGTGCGGTACGGTGACTGTCCTATCGTCCGCTCTTGTATGCTGGATTGCACTATTTCACTATATTAAGGGGAGAGGGTGCCTTCACACACATATTCGATGTGAAATATCTTCCGCCCCCCAGCGGAGCGCTTCGGCGCCTCTGCGAAGCAAAACACGGCATTCAAAAACAACAACCAAAATTGCCGTCGATTTCCTCTCCCTGCCCTGCAATGGCTGGAGCAGAAGGAGAGCGAGAGAGAGAATAGTCTCATTGGGTCAGAGGAATGGCAGTGGAGCTGGCTAATGGCGAGTAGGCTCGCGATCTATCAATTACACTAGCCAGGTCGCTCTCCCTATTGAACATTATTACTCTCTCACGTCGCCACTGCGGTTTCCGCGACAGCAGCAGCATCATCATGATGTTGCATCCACCAATTAGTCCGGAACCGGGTTATTCGGCTGTCTGCGAACAGTCCGGTTTTAACCTTACCCAACATCCACTCTCGAGGTGCGGTACGGTGAATGTCCTATCGTCCGACCTTGTATGCTGGATTGCACTATTTCACTATATTAAGGAGAGAGGGTGCCTTCACACACATATTCGGTGTGAAATATCTTCCGCCCCCCAGCGGAGCGCTTCGGCGCCTCTGCGAAGCAAAGCGCGGCATTCAAAAACAACAACCAAAATTGCCGTCGCTTCCCTGCCCTGCAATGGCTGGAGCAGAAGGAGAGAGAGAGAGAGATTTTAGTCTCATTGGATCAGAGGAATGGGCAGTGAGCGGCTTATACAGAAAGCTCAAGGCTCTATCATCATGACTTGCCAGGTCTCTTCCGCTGGGATGAGCATTATTTTACTCCGCCTCTCTCTCTCTCTTCGCGCACACGTCGCCACCCATTAGTTTGCCACAGCATTATGCTGCGCCTTTCAGTCCGAACGGGCCCTTCGCCTGTTCGCCCAACTTAGCGGATTTCGCGCGGCTGATCACTCCCCGGTTTTCAAGGCTCTTGTGCCGCCTCTAGCTACCAACCGCCTTCGACCTAGATTCATTGCACTATCTCCACGCAAAACGGCTACCCTAATGTGCATAGACAACGCCTATGGCCCAACACGCACCAGGGCGCAGTCTGTGGAGCCGAGATACTAAAAAAGAGAGTTTAGCAGCCAAAACTCGTCAAAGCACACGTTTGGTTACCCCATCACCTAACAACGATGATGGCGGTTCCCACCCGTGAAATACACAACCTAACCAATATTGGGCGACGATGGCGCTCATGAGCCCACGTCCCCACAAACAGTAAGAGAAAGAGAGAGAGGAGGAGATGGGCCAATGTCTTATGCCTCGCTGGGGCAAAGAGAAGAGAAGAGGAGCGGATAAGGGAGGAGATTGGCCAACGTGCGGTCCCTCGCCCAATGTCGGCTGCCTCGCTGGAGCTGGGTAAAGAGGAGAGGAGCGGATAAGGGAGGAGATTGGCACACACGGTGGCGCTGCCGGCGCCGAGGATAGCAAGAGAAGGTGCAGTTTGATCTGATCATCTGGTTTGCTATTTCTCTAAGGCCAACGTGCGGTCCCTCGCCCAATGTCGGCTGCCTCGCTGGGGCAAAGAGAAGAGGAGAGGATAAGGGAGGAGATTGGCACACACGGTGGCGCTGGCGGCGCCGAGGATAGCGAGAGAAGGTGCAGTTTGATCTGATCATCTGGTTTGCTATTTCTCTAAGGCCAACGTGCGGTCCCTCGCCCAATGTCTTCTGCCTCGCTGGGGCAAAGAGAAGAGGAGCGGATAAGGGAGGAGATTCGCCA
>NW_024740439.1:0-13141 GCF_018991925.1 Homarus americanus | reverse complement strand
CTCCCTCCCCCCTCTTCATCCTTTCCTCTTCCTCTGAAGTAAAAAGAATCTAACTTATACTCAAACACTCTAACAGCAACATTACAATAGAGAGAAAGAAGAAATGTAATTAGACCCATCAACTAATTTTAACCACTTGTGTACGGGGTCCCCTCTCGGCTGAATAATATCGTCTGAGGTTAGCTAAATAAAATATTAAAAGTGACGTCCCCGTAGTGAAGGGGTTAGGGAAGATAGTCTACTAATATGGATATGAATACTTTACTTAGGTAACAGTTTCTGAAAGTTTTAAACAAGGAAATAAAACTCGTATAATAATAACCAAGAAACATACTGTATATATGATTTTTTTTTCTTTCTTTAACCCGTTTGTCTATTTTCCCTTTTTTTTTAATTCCAGAAAGTTTGTTTATTTTTGCGATAAATCTTATAAAAAGAGAGAATGATATGTCTATCGTCTTATCGTATTGCTATTGTCTTCGGCGTATTTGGTGTTCGTTAATGTGTATGTATAGAAGTCTGGTTAAGAGTGAAGACGCTGGCCAACTCTGGGATGGACATCACTAGGCCAGTGTTATGTCGTCTTGCATTCAGGTTCATGTGTGTCAAAGAAAACAGAAAATTATTAGGAAAAATTTTGATGAGAATTCTGTGAAAATTTGGCTAAATTTTGCAGGCAATTTGATAGTTTATTAAGAATTATGAAACTGGAGATTTTCCTTGTAATATTTCAGGAAAATTAATTTATATATTAAGTTTTGAGAAATATGAATTTTTTTTTTACTTTTTGGGATCTTTTAAATATAGAAGATATTGGTTAATTTCTAGCTATTTTGTGAAACTTTGAATAATTCTTTTTAAGAAACTTAACTTATTTTCTTTAATTTTAAATAATTTTGCACTATTTATTTGAGATTATAAAGAAACTCTGTTTTACTTTAAAAAAGCTGAATCTTTTAAATAATTTTTATTAACTGAAGTCATATATAGATTTATTAGGTAATTTAAACTTTTTAAAAACAGAATGAATTTGAAGTTGATAAGATATCTTTTTTTTTTAAGATTCTTTAGGTAGTCAATTTTCCAAGAAGGTTGCCGTCACTGAAGATCATCCTGGTTATGTCAGTCGAGAAATAACGGTAACCAACACTATATATATATATATATATATATATATATATATATATATATATATATATATATATATATATATATATATATATATATATATATATATATATATATATATATATATATATATATATACATATATGCAAAGAGAATAGAGTGCAAATAAATATGATAATGAAATAAAAAAAATACTGAAAGAAACTGCAAAAATGTGTAGTGAAATCAAGCAAGAGGCGCGGAATAAATACTGGACAGACTTTTTAGGGAGAATCGTTAAAGGCAAGAGCTTGGGTGATATATGGAAGGAAGTGAATAAAGTGCGAGGTGTTCGAAGCAAGGGCAACAGCTGCGCTGAACCACAGGGCAGGGCTAGTCAACTTGTTAGGAAATGGGCTGGGACTGCTAGTTTTGCCGAATACTACAGTGTGTGCAGGCCTCATTACAAAGTAAGAGTAGACTTAGGAATGAGTTAGTACAAAGTCAGTGTACACTGGGGATGATACATGTGTTCCTATAACGAGAGGCGAGTTATCAAATGCGATTAAAAAGGGGAAAGTGTACGGCACCCGGTGATGATGGAATAACATATGATATCCTTAACTGTTTGGCTCGTATTAGAGAAGGGCCCCTGTTAGACTTGTTTAATATTTCTTATATGGAAGAAAGCAGTAATTGTACCAATACAAAAGAACAATGGAGATTTTCGTCCAATATTGTTGACCTCTTGTTTTAGTAAAATGATGGAAAGAATTTATGAAAGTTAGAATTACTGCAGACTGTGTTGTAAAGTGTTTAAATAACTCCGAGGCTACACATAGGACTTTTGTAGACGTAAAAGGGGCCTTTGATAGGGCAAAAAAAGAAGTCATACTTGAGGAACTAATTAATTTAGGGGATTCTGGGAAGTTGCTGAAAGAGATTGTAGATTACCTGAGTAACAGAATGGGTGGAGTATGGTTTCAGGATTGGTACTCAAAAGAAAGAGAGATGGTGATGGGGACTCCACAGGGAGGTGTACTTAGCCCCTCTAATGGGGACTACCCGTGAGGGTAGTTCCCATTAGAGGTTCACGGCGCCATAAGCTCGTTGAACAAGCTTTGTGTGAAATATAACATAGTCTAGGACTGATTTTAGTGTCCTGGTGGCCCAGAGGTAGCATTCCCCGGTCACAGTCATAGGATCGTGGGTTCGAATCCTGGCGGGGTGAGGTTTTGATGATATATATATATATATATATATATATATATATATATATATATATATATATATATATATATATATATATATATATATATATATATATATGCTGATAACCACAAGAAAAAAGAAAACACGAAGTTCCCAATGCCTAGATCAATTCTCCCACAACGTGTCCTGAAGATGTCAGACCGCCCCTTTGATGATTTCCAAGAAATCATCCTAAAGAAACATTTTGAAATAAAGAAAATTGAAGTGGATGAAGCTTTTCGTATTGTAAGACAAAAAAAGCATGTTTTTAATATGACCATACCGAGTGATTGGAAGAGGTTCATGTTGGATTACTGTTTTGATAACCTGAGACGTGCGCGTTCTGATCTTCAAGCTGAGGTAGACCACAAATTGGCACTCCGTATTAGGAATAGTGATTGGACTAAGGATGCCAATCACAACTGTGTAGTGAATCTCTCCTCTAAACAACTAGACAATGATACTTTGTGTGCCCTCGGTTATGGTTCAAGTTTTGATGGCTCTAGCAATGGAATCGACCGTGTGGACATAGCCAGAGTATTTTGCAATTTGGAGAAATTCAGCAATTTGACAAGTGAAGAAGTGAACATGTGTAAAGGTGTTGTGTATGCATCTATGTCTAAGCCTTGTGTTCCAAACTGTCCAGAAAGATTCACCAAAGCAATCCAAGCCCTTAAGAAAAATAAGGATCTACATGTCACTAAAGCAGATAAAGCCAACACAGTAGTGATTTTAAACAAAGATGATTATATTTCTAAAATGAATGACCTTTTATGTGATGCTGCAACACATTCTAAGCTCATAAATAATCCTCTCAACACTGTTAACACCCAGTTCAACAAAAAACTTAAGTCTCTATTGAGAGGCAAAGCTACTCTCATTAAACATCTTACTTCAACGTCCCCTCCACTGCCATACGTGTACGGTTTAATCAAGACCCACAAGCCTAATAACCCAGCAAGACCCATCATTAGCTCAGTTGGGTCAATCTCTTATAAACTATCTAAATGGTTAGTTTCTTTACTAAATCCCCTAGTTGGCAACATTTCTAACTCTAATATCAAGAATAATATGGATTTGGTTGATAAACTCAATAACTTACACATTAATTATGATTTTAAACTGGTCAGTTTTGATGTAACATCACTCTTTACAAAGGTCCCAGTTGATGATTTACTGGAGTTCCTCATAGATTCCCTGGATAATATTTCATTGCACGTCTCGAAAGACGACTTCATCGAACTCATCAAACTAAGTATTAAGGATTGTAAATTTGAATTCAATGAAGAATATTATGCTAAAAAATTTGGTATGGCAATGAGTATTCCACTCTCGCCAGTATTAAGCAACCTATATATGGAATTATTTGAAAATAAACTATTATGTAATATTTTACCACCTTCAGCAGTCTGGTTTAGATATGTGGATGATGTATTATGTCTCTGGCCATGTAATGAGGACCTAAAAGCTTTCCTGCCACAACTTAATAACTTAGCCCCCTCGATCAAATTCGCTGTGGAATTAGAGCATGACTGTAAATTGCCATTTCTAGACTGTCTGATCCACAGAATAGGTAACACCTTTAAGTTCAGTATTTATAGGAAACCTACTAATGTGTGTTCATACATTCATTATTATTCTGTCCACCATAATAGAGTCAAGCAGTCAGTATTTTCATCAATGTTTTTACGTGCTTTGAGAATTTGCAGCCCGGAATTCATTGATGAAGAATATAAATATATCTATAATATTGGCTTGAACCTTAAGTACCCTAGATCTTTCATAGACAAATACCTTAACATTACTAAGAAATCTTTCTAAAGAACCGATCCCAAGCCCACCCATGACCATAAGAATCTCTTAGTATTACCATTTCAAAAAAAAAATCTCTCAAATTCCTTTACAACTAAAAACCTGGAACGTCAATATGGCATTTAAAAACTCATGCACTGTTAAACAAATGCTAATCAAGAACTCCCCCAACAATACAAGTGGTTGCATTTATAAGGTTCCTTGCAAGGACTGTAATATGTTTTACTTAGGCCAGACAGGTAAAGATCTTGTAAATAGACTTAAACAACATAAATATAGCGTTAGGACAGGCCAGGAATTTAATGCTCTGTTTGTTCATTTGAGGGATAATAAGCATTGCATTGACTGGGATAATGCCTCCTCAATATTACCTTGTAATTCAATTGACAGTAGGAATATTATAGAATCTAGTCTCATTAAGCATACCGAATTGCACACATATTTTGTTTTGTATTTCTCCTTAGTCTGTACTCACACCCTGAAGATGTGAATTACACGAAAGCGCTTGGGAACTTCATGTTTTCTGTTTTTCCTTGTGGTTATCAGCATATACCTGGACCACGCGCACCTACAGTGATTTACTTGCACATATATACATATATATACATATATATATATACATATATATACATATATATACATATATATACATATATATATATACATATATACACATATATATACACATATATACACACATATATATATACACATATATATACACATATATATATATATATATATATATGACACTAAAATAGGACGTGTTATCAAATCTGACGAGGACTCGGCAAAACTACGGGAAGATCTAAACAAATTTTTCGAATGGTCTGAAAAATGGCAGATGAAATTCAACGTGGACAAATGTAAAGTACTCAGTATAGGAGATGTAAACACGGAAACCAGATACCAGATGAACAACGATGCCATAGAGAAATCCGACTGCGAGAGAGATTTAGGAGTAATGATAAGTAGGAACCTTAAGCCAAGTAAACAATGTGTTTTTGCTCGTAACAAAGCTAATAAAGTAATTGGGTTCATACAAAGGAGTGTTAGTTATAAGACTAGCGAGGTCATCCTAAAACTGTATCTTGCTCTTGTGAGACCACACCTGGATTACGCAGTTCAGTTCTGGTCACCGTATTACAGAATGGATATAGAATCCTTGGAAAGAATTCAGAGGAGAATGACAAGACTAATCCCAGGCATTAGGAACCTTGAATACAGAGACAGGTTAAAGCATCTTAATTTGCACTCCCTCGAGAGACGTAGAGTGAGGGGCGACATGATAGAGGTGTACAAATGGAAGTCAGGGTTAAACAAAGGGGACATTACAAAGGTACTCAAACTATCCAACCAGGAGCGAACTCGTAACAATGGTTTTAAATTAGACAAATTTAGATTTCGGCGTGAAATTGGTAAACACTGGTTTGGAAACAGAGTAGTGGATGAGTGGAACAAGTTATCAAATATCATCATTAACTCGAATACGCTGAATTGCTTCAAACATAGGTTGGATGCTCATATGAGCAATAGGGGTTGGGTGTAAACGGGACTGCTCCAGTATGTAACAATAGGCCCGCTGCAGTTTCCTCTCCATTCTTATGTTCTTATGATCTTATACACATCTATACATATATATACATATATATATACATATACACATACATATATATATATATATATATATATATATATATATATATATATATATATATATATATATATATATATATATATATATATATATATATATATATATATATATATGTGATATCCAGAAATTTCAGAGTAATTACAAATGCCCTGCCATGAGTGATACTGAGCGTTCAAGGTCATCTGAGGGGAGGGAGCGCTGCCTGCTCGTAGCGAGAGACTGCGGAACTAGGCCTATATGATATTAAATGTAATTTACCGAATTAATAATGATGCGATTCATGAAGTTAAGGGACTATTATTGAATTTGAAATTATTATAGATCGTTTAGCAGTCTGAATAATGTTACGGGTGTCCCAAGGAGTTATTAGTTAGGCGGTAAATATATCACGTAGGACCAAGCTAACGCCGTGGGGAGACGCGACGCTGGCTAGGCCCAGTCCTGGAGAGCATTCACACAGACAAGACGTTCCGCGCGTCCATCAGAAATAGTCACGTGGCCTAGTCACCTGTGCTGCGCTATTGCAGTATAACAAGTAAGTCTCATTCGATCTCAGACAGGGTTAGATAGGGCAGTGATAAAGTAAACTAGAGCTAACAGTGAGTTCATTTCAGGGTTTCCGTCAGAACCCACTTGATTGGAGTTGACTGGAGTTGACCGGAGTTGACCGGAGTTGACTGCGAGAGATTGACTGCCGTTTGAGACTGCCGTTGATGATTGAGGGTGGCGATTGTCGCCATTGGACCGATCAGTGTAGGCCTGTCACTGTTTAGCGGGGTAGCAAAGGATCTCTTGAGTGAACGAGTGCTCCCGACAACCAACACGACACGGGACCAGCATCAGCAGTGGGTGATCAGTTCTTACCACTCCGGTGCACAACCCCACATGTCCCGAGCAGCTAGTGAAACCCTCTTGCTAACGGGAAGCTAAAGTTTCTCTCAACTGCGCAAGGTCTGATTGGCTCACTCGCTTCCTGCCCATGGACGCACTGGGAGTACACTGAGGCTATCTGAGTATATTAATGGTCACACACTGAGACCGTGAGTCTAGGACTCTAGGAGATACCTAGAGGAACATTTTATCTTCCTTATCACGGGTGTAGTTAACACCATTCCTCAGACTGATATTATCTTGACGTGTGTAGTTTAATATTTCTTAAATAATTTTGATAGTAGTGTTTTTTTTGAATGTTTGTGCCATTAAGTGGAACCAGAGTGATACTGTGATTTGATTCTTTTAATGCCTCTAATTCTTCATAATTCTGATCTCAGGTATAACCTTGTTCCCCAGAGCAGTGGTTAGGTTAGGTTAGGAAGTGTACACCTGTTGGGGTGCTATAATTTTGTTGAGTGATATTATTTTGCTGAAAGCCCTTAGGGCCTATTCATTGTGGAGTATTTAATTTCTTATTTTTTAGTACCATTTCCTAAGTGACTGATATTATTTTGTGAAAGCCCTTAAGGCCTGTTCATATGTGCAATTAACATTTCTTAATACCTTAAATTTATTGTTGCCTGTGTTTCTAATAATTTCTATGTCATGTATAACTTTTATTCCCCAGAGTAGTGGTTAAAGTTTAAGTTAAGAGGTGCGCATATTGGTGTACCATTATTTGATTGTGTTTGTAGTGTTGGAGGGAATATAAGTGTCTAAATTTTACAGTGTGTCTCATTCATCCCAGTCACAGACGCTATCCTTCCACGGGTCACGGACAGTTCATTTTGTGTAGTAGATTTAAGTGTTCTTGTGCTGGTTCGGGATTTTTCTCAGAGGGGCGCTTCCACTGCCTTTACCATCTATTAAATTTTAATAAACCCCAAGTCAAGGGAGAAATTAAAGTCCAGCAAATTCCGACCGGTTACAAATGGTAGCAGAGCGTAGTTTTTAATGTCGTGACTGATAGTACTGTGGTTGGGATAATGAACGCCATCATGTGTTGGTTAGCAATGGTAGGGATTGAACTCGCACTGATGCTCATCCTTGTGCCCGGACTGAGTTGGTTAGGCTTGACAGTAGAGATGTGTATGAGGAGGAAGAGAGACGGCCGCGGGACATTGGTGCAGCTGAGAGAGGAGTTCGGAGACCGAAAGAGGGATTATCAAGCACAGGTAAACAGGTTCAAGTGGGAGTCTCAGGCACACATTCAACGGTTCAGGGAGGAAACAAGGGGTGAATGTCAGGCACACGTCCAGCAGTCAAGGAAGTGTGAGGTCCAAGTGGGAAATATAGGGGTACGTAAGTAGTTCAGAGAGGTTGATCGAGCCCTCCAGCTGAGAGACAAGACGAAGCCGACCGATTACAGTTTAGGGTGCATGGTAATGAGAAAAGGCAGGTTGTAGGGGGTGAGTTGGAGGAGTTGTGAGTAGGGCAGAGGGGATTGGAGAGATGGTTAGGTCAGAGATGTGCGTTGAGTAGTGGTTGCTGTCATGAGCGGGATTGAGTTGCTGTCATGAGCGGGATTGAGAGTACGGTTGTAATGTCCAGGGCCTCACTAAGATGGACTGGTACATTGTCAGAGGGTTGGTCTGCCGGCATGAGGTTCGGAGACGTGGACTGAGTATTTTTTTGACACTGGTACCTCTTAGCTCAAGGGCCAGGCAAAAGGAGAGCATGTTTGTTTTGGACTGAGTATTGTTTTGACACTGGTTCCTCTTAGCTCAAGGGCCAGGCAAAAGGAGAGCATGTTGGAGATGGACTGAGTATTGTTTTGACACTGGTTCCTCTTAGTTCAAGGGCCAGGCCAAAGGAGAGCATGCTTGTTTTGGACTGTGTATTTTTTTGACACTGGTTCCTCTTAGTTCAAGGGCCAGGCCAAAGGAGAGCATGTTTGTTTTGGGCTGGTATTAATTTTGACATTGGTTCTCTAGTTAAGGGCCAGGCAAAAGGGGAGCGTGATGTTCTGGTTGGATTGAGTTGGGCTAGGAAGAAATGGAGTTGCTAGCTGCGAGTGGAATAGTACAGAGTTGAAGGTGGGTTCTAAGTTGTTCTCTCAGCACATGAGGGCAGTGCTGTCTTTTTTTTAGGGGGGTCGAGTGTTAGCGGGAGAGAAAAGGAGAGAAGAGAAGACAATGCTGCATTTAGCACGCTAAAGGGGTGAGGTGCAGTCCTTAGAACAAAATTTTAGGGGGGTCGTATGCATGTTTTCTCAGCACATGAGGACAGTGCTGTCTTTTTTTAGGGGGGTCGATTGTGATATCCAGAAATTTCAGAGTAATTTCAAATGCCCCGCCATGAGTGATACTGAGCGTTCAAGGTCATCTGAGGGGAGGGAGCGCTGCCTGCTCGTAGCGAGAGATTGCGGAACTAGGCCTATATGATATTAAATGTAATTTACCGAATTAATAATGATGCGATTCATGAAGTTAAGGGACTATTATTGAATTTGAAATTATTATAGATCGTTTAGCAGTCTGAATAATGTTACGGGTGCCCCAAGGAGTTATTAGTCAGGCGGTAAATATATCACGTAGGCCCAAGCTAGCGCCTTGGGGAGACACGACGCTGGCTAGGCCAGTCCCGGAGAGCATTCACACAGACAAGACGTTCCGCGCGTCCATCAGAAATAGTCACGTGGCCTAGTCACCTGTGCTGCGCTATTGCAGTATAACAAGTAAGTCTCATTCGATCTCAGACAGGGTTAGATAGGGCAGTGATAAAGTAAACTAGAGCTAACAGTGAGTTCATTTCAGGGTTTCCGTCAGAACCCACTTGATTGGAGTTGATTGGAGTTGATTGGAGTTGATTGGAGTTGATTGGAGTTGACTGGAGTTGACCGGAGTTGACTGCGAGAGATTGACTGCCGTTGATGATTGAGGGTGGCGATTGTCGCCATTGGACCGATCAGTGTAGGCCTGTCACTGTTTAGCGGGGTAGCAAAGGATCTCTTGAGTGAACGAGTGCTCCCGACAACTAACACGACACGGGACCAGCATCAGCAGTGGGTGATCAGTTCTTACCACTCCGGTGCACAACCCCACATGTCCCGAGCAGCTAGTGAAACCCTCTTGCTAACGGGAAGCTAAAGTTTCTCTCAACTGCGCAAGGTCTGATTGGCTCACTCTCTTCCTGCCCATGGACGCACTGGGAGTACACTGAGGCTATCTGAGCATATTAATGGTCACACACTGAGACCGTGAGTCTAGGACTCTAGGAGATACCTAGAGGAACATTTTATCTTCCTTATTACGGGTGTAGTTAACACCACTCCTCAGACTGATATTATCTTGACGTGTGTAGTTTAATATTTCTTAAATAATTTTGATAGTAGTGTTTTTTTGAATGTTTGTGTCATTAAGTGGAACCAGAGTGATACTGTGATTTGATTCTTTTAATGCATCTGATTGTTCTTCATAATTCTGATCTCAAGTATAACCTTGTTCCCCAGAGTAGTGGTTAAGTTAGGTTAGGAAGTGTGCATCTGTTGGGGTGCTATAATTTTGTTGAGTGCCCTTAAGGCCTATTCATTGTGGAGTATTTAATTTCTTATTTTTTAGTACCATTTCCTAAGTGACTGATATTATTTTGTGAAAGCCCTTAAGGCCTGTTCATATGTGCAATTAACATTTCTTAATACTTTAAATTTATTGTTGCCTGTGTTTCTAATAATTTCTATGTCATGTATAACTTTTATTCCCCAGAGTAGTGGTTAAAGTTTAAGTTAAGAGGTGCGCATATTGGGGTACCATTATTTGATTGTGTTTGTAGTGTTGGAGGGAATATAAGTGTCTAAATTTTACAGTGTGTCTCATTCATCCCAGTCACAGACGCTATCCTTCCACGGGTCACGGACAGTTCATTTTGTGTAGTAGATTTAAGTGTTCTTGTGCTGGTTCGGGATTTTTCTCAAAGGGGCGCTTCCACTGCCTTTACCATCTATTAAATTTTAATAAACCCCAAGTCAAGTGGGAAATTAAAGTCCAGCAAATTCCGACCGGTTACATATATATATATATATATATATATATATATATATATATATATATATATATATATATATATATATATATATATATATATATATATATGAAGAGAGAGAGAGAGAGAGAGAGAGAGAGAGAGAGAGAGAGAGAACTGTCAAATTTCCCTCTCTGGACAGATGTGACTATAATAACCGTTCAGGTGACATTTGAGCGCTGTGGCATGACCAAGGGTTGACAGCTTCATATCTTCTTTCCTTCTCTTCCATAGAAGCGAAGGACAAGAGGAGGAGGATAAAGTAATTCGGGGGAGGAGGACAAGGTTGTCACATTAGGGTGTGTCATACGGAGGCGATTTATTTTTTTTGAGTTTGAAAAATCGGCCCATGGTATTAATGATGTAGTTCTATGTGCAGAATCATGTGATATCTTCAGATTTGAAAAGTTTTCATTTTATGCTAGGTAAATTTTAACTTGAAATCTTATGAAAATTCAGTATTCCCACCCTTTTACCAACACCACTAAATAGCTTATTTAAAGTAAAGTAAATGTATCAGGTTAATTTATTAGGATGAAAATGATCAAGAATAGTGAAACGAATGATCTTGACACATTTATTAAATTTAATATTCCTTTAGAAAACAAAATCATCAAATCCAAAACCGGTTTTACTACTACGACCCGGTGTTGCTGCACACCATAGAGAACATGTCTTTCTTGCTTCTGTTTCTACTCATCACCTCCCTGCTGACCACCTGAGCTCGGATGTAGCCTTCCCTCCTCTCCTGGCTGTACACGTGACTGCTGGCCTCGCTCACTTGCTGTACACAACGCTCTATACGCTGGGTGTGCGAGGGCCAGGCAGGGACATGCATGGGGTTGTCCAGGAAAGCTCTGACTTGAACATTGGTGAGGGTGCAGGTAAGAGGGGGCTCACTGCCAGCCTGGATGTTATCCAGATCTATGAGATCAGTGAGGGTCTTGGCACCTAGATTGACTTCAGGAGTCTTCCTGACCCTGAAGGAATCGTCACCAACTGATTCGTCATGCCCAGATCCTTTCATAAGTCTCATATCCAAGATCTTTTTGACTGCCACTCTTCTCTCCCTCCTCATCCTACTGCAGAGCATTGTCTGCAGAACTGCCTCGATGAGCATACCAGGAAGATCTCCCTCACAGTCTGCTCCACAATCTGAACAACCTTCCTTGGCTGACTCCTCAGGAGCCTGCTGGAAGAGAACATGCCTGACCTTCGGAGAACGATGACTTGACCTTGGTGTTGAAACCAATTTGGCAAGTAGAGACTCACGATGAATTGACAATAAGTCTCTAGGTTGTGAAGCTGGTTCCCTTTCAGTTTATGATGAGCGACCCAAATTTGCAGAACCTGAGAGCCGTTGTGAGCCACCTAGAATGTGAGACTGAACCTATCTGCAGGTAAGCAAGTCTATCAGGCATGACCCCAGTTTTGATGGCACTGCAAATCATGTAACCATAGTACTGGTCAGTACTCAGGTCGTCAATGACAGTATGTGCAAGCTCAACGAGTGGAGGGCCAACTGTGATTTTTCAAAGCTCGGATTTATTTCTAACTCAGTGGCAGAGTCCAGCATCTTGCCAAGAGGACCAGACCATCTGTTGTTTGAAAGAGTCTTGCCATCCAGCTCCTGGATCAGGATGTCTGAGTGGCAACTCGTTGGTGGGAGGTCACAAAACAATCCAGACCAGCTTCCTCCCACCTGCTCTATCCACTGTATGACCCCCTTGCCACCCTGTGTTCGTGTTGGTGCTGTCCCCTCCAATGGCCTGCAGGGTCTGGTCTACAAGTTCCTCTCTCTGAGCCAGTTCACAATGTTATCTGCCACTATCTCAGCTGGTTTCCCTGATGTCATCTTTCTGGAGTGAAATGCCACAAATACTTCCCTCCCGGTTCACTGCAGCAGGAGCAGCAGTGTTCCTCCTTCTCACCATGGCAGGGAAACAACTTGTCAGAATCTCCAACTTTCATGAACACTTTTAGTGTCATCCCTTTCTCCCATCAAAGAACAAAACAATTGATTCCATTTTTCTCTTATCCCCTTATCAAACTCCTCTTCTAGGTTACTGACAAGTTTCTCCTGAGCTCTCCTTACTTTGTTATGCTCTATCACCAGGTGAACATCATCAGGTGTTATCAAACCACCGTCAATCCAGGCAGCTGTTGCTATCTATGCAGTTTCTCTGAGACCAGTGTGGTGTCGCATGCTGGCCAGAGCTATGCTCGGGATATCTTTCCTATTTCGAATCTTATGCCTGGAAGGTTTGGGATCATTATTTTCTGGGTTAGGGACAAAGTCACCATTCTCCTGGTCAGCACTCGGATCAGCCATGGGGAAGCCATTAAACTCTGAATCAGCTT
>NW_024740438.1:0-8088 GCF_018991925.1 Homarus americanus | reverse complement strand
TTGTAAGTTTAAAGCCTTAAAGGATTTTTGGCCAAAAATACTTTTTCTCTCTGAACTAAAATTTAATGTGCCTAACTATTTAAGTACATCCAGAATAATACACATGCACCAAGAAATGACCTCGAAAACCCATAAGTGGCGAGTAATTAGCATTGCAAAAGTAATTAAAATATTCTAAAAATCATTTGAAAATTTTCTAAAAGCCATTTGAACAAGTTATAATCAAGATATCAAATTTTGGTTAACAGATCCTTAAGCAGCACATTCAGGAGTACCTATACTGAAATTTTGAACAAAATCCATTTTTTGGCCGAAATGAAGAAAACTGTAAGTCTATAGCCTTAAAGGATTTTTGACCAAAAATACGTTTTCTCTCTGAACTAAAATTTAATGTGCCTAACTATTTAAGTACATCCAGAATAATACACAAGCACCAAGAAATGACTCGAAAACCCATAAGGGTGAGTAATTAGCATTGCAAAGTAATTAAAATATTCTAAAAATCATTTGAACATTTTCTAAAAGCCATTTGAACAAGTTATAATCAAGATATCAAATTTTGGTTAACAGATCCTTAAGCAGCACATTCAGGAGTACCTATACTGAAATTTTGAACAAAATCCATTTTTTGGCCGAAATGACAAAAATTGTAAGTCTATAGCCTTAAAGGATTTTTGGCCAAAAATACGTTTTCTCTCTGAACTAAAATTTAATGTGCCTAACTATTTAAGTACATCCAGAATAATACACAAGCACCAAGAAATGACCTCGAAAACCCATAAGTGGCGAGTAATTAGCATTGCAAAAGTAATTAAAATATTCTAAAAATCATTTGAATATTTTGTAAAAGCCATTTGAACAAGTTATAATCAAGATATCAAATTTTGGTTAACAGATCCTTAAGCAGCACATTCAGGAGTACCTATACTGAAATTTTGAACAAAATCCATTTTTTGGCCGAAATGACAAAAATTGTAAGTCTAAAGCCTTAAAGGATTTTTGACCAAAAATACGTTTTCTCTCTGAACTAAAATTTAATGTGCCTAACTATTTAAGTACATCCAGAATAATACACAAGCACCAAGAAATGACCTCGAAAACCCATAAGTGGCGAGTAATTAGCATTGCAAAAGTAATTAAAATATTCTAAAAATCATTTGAACATTTTCTAAAAGCCATTTGAACAAGTTATAATCAAGATATCAAATTTTGGTTAACAGATCCTTAAGCAGCACATTCAGGAGTACCTATACTGAAATTTTGAACAAAATCCATTTTTTGGCCGAAATGAAGAAAATTGTAAGTCTATAGCCTTAAAGGATTTTTGGCCAAAAATACGTTTTCTCTCTGAACTAAAATTTAATGTGCCTAACTATTTAAGTACATCCAGAATAATACACAAGCACCAAGAAATGACCTCGAAAACCCATAAGTGGCGAGTAATTAGCATTGCAAAAGTAATTAAAATATTCTAAAAATCATTTGAACATTTTCTAAAAGCCATTTGAACAAGTTATAATCAAGATATCAAATTTTGTTAACAGATCCTTAAGCAGCACATTCAGGAGTACCTATACTGAAATTTTGAACAAAATCCATTTTTTGGCCGAAATGACGAAAATTGTAAGTCTATAGCCTTAAAGGATTTTTGGCCAAAAATACGTTTTCTCTCTGAACTAAAATTTAATGTGCCTAACTATTTATGTACATCCAGAATAATACACAAGCACCAAGAAATGACCTCAAAAACCCATAAGTGGCGAGTAATTAGCATTGCAAAAGTAATTAAAATATTCTAAAAATCATTTGAAAATTTTCTAAAAGCCATTTGAACAAGTTATAATCAAGATATCAAATTTTGGTTAACAGATCCTTAAGCAGCACATTCAGGAGTACCTATACTGAAATTTTGAACAAAATCCATTTTTTTGGCCGAAATGACGAAAATTGTAAGTCTATAGCCTTAAAGGATTTTTGACCAAAAATACGTTTTCTCTCTGAACTAAAATTTAATGTGCCTAACTATTTAAGTACATCCAGAATAATACACAAGCACCAAGAAATGACCTCGAAAACCCATAAGTGGGGAGTAATTAGCATTGCAAAAGGAATTAAAATATTCTAAAAATAATTTGAACATTTTCTAAAAGCCATTTGAACAAGTTATATTCAAGATATCAAATTTGGTTAACAGATCCTTAAGCAGCACATTCAGGAGTACCTAGTACTGAAATTTTGGAACAAAATTGTTTTTTGGCCGAATGACGAAAATTGTAAGTCTATAGCCTTAAAGGATTTTTGGCCAAAATACGTTTTCTCTCTGAACTAAAATTTAATGTGCCTAACTATTTAAGTACATCCAGAATAATACACAAGCACCAAGAAATGACCTTGAAAACCCATAAGTGGCGAGTAATTAGCATTGCAAAAGTAATTAAAATATTCTAAAAATCATTTGAACATTTTCTAAAAGCCATTTGAACAAGTTATAATCAAGATATCAAATTTTGGTTAACAGATCCTTAAGCAGCACATTCAGGAGTACCTATACTGAAATTTTGAACAAAATCCATTTTTTGGCCGAAATGACGAAAATTGTAAGTCTATAAGCCTTAAAGGATTTTTGGCCAAAAATACTTTTTCTCTCTGAACTAAAATTTAATGTGCCTAACTATTTAAGTACATCCAGAATAATACACAAGCACCAAGAAATGACCTCGAAAACCCATAAGTGGCGAGTAATTAGCATTGCAAAAGTAATTAAAATATTCTAAAAATCATTTGAACATTTTCTAAAAGCCATTTGAACAAGTTATAATCAAGATATCAAATTTTGGTTAACAGATCCTTACAGCATTATCCAGGAGTGAATGCATAGGAAAACGGGAAATTTGTATCATAAAAAACGGGAAATATCTACTTTCCGAAAGGTTATCTACTTCCCGAAAAGTAGATAGATTTTCTACTTTTCGAAAGTAGATTATCGACTTTTCGGGGAAGTAGATTTTCGAATTTTGGGGAAATATTACTCTAATTCTTTTGCGAAGTAGATTATCATAGAAAACGGGAAATTTGTATCATAAAAAATGGGAAATATCTACTTTCCGGGAAAGTTGGTTATCTACTTTCCCGAAAAGTAGATAGATTTTCTACTTTTCGGGAAAGTAGATTATCGACTTTTCGGGGAAGCAGATTTACGAATTTGGGGGGAAATATTACCTAATTTTGCGAAGTAGATTATCATAGAAAACGGGAAATTTGTATCATAAAAAATGGGAAATATCTACTTTCCGGGAAAGTTGGTTATCTACTTTTCCGAAAAGTAGATAGATTTTCTAATTTTCGGGAAAGTAGATTATCCACTTTTCGGGGAAGTAGATTTTCGAATTTTGGGGGAAATATTACGTAATTTTGCGAAGTAGATTATCATAGAAAACGGGAAATTTGTATCATAAAAACTGGGAAATATCTACTTTCCGGGAAAGTTGGTTATCTACTTTCCCGAAAAGTAGATAGATTTTCTACTTTTCGGAAAAGTAGATTATCGACTTTTCGGGGAAGTAGATTTTCGAATTTTGGGGGAAATATTACCTAATTTTGCGAAGTAGATTATCATAGAAAACGGGAAATTTGTATCATAAAAAATGGGAAATATCTACTTTCCGGGAAAGTTGGTTATCTACTTTCCCAAAAAGTAGATAGATTTTCTACTTTTCGGGAAAGTAGATTATCGACTTTTCGCGGAAGTAGATTTTCGAATTTTGGGGGAAATATTACCTAATTTTGCGAAGTAGATTATCATAGAAAACGGGAAATTTGTATCATAAAAAACGGGAAATATCTACTTTCCGGGAAAGTTGGTTATCTACTTTCCCAAAAAGTAGATAGATTTTCTACTTTTCGGGAAAGTAGATTATCGATTTTTCGGGGGAATAGGTTTTCGAATTTTTGGGGAAATATTACCTAATTTTGCGAAGTAGATTATCATAGAAAACGGGAATTTTGTATCATAAAAAATGGGAAATATCTACTTTCCGGGAAAGTTGGTTATCTACTTTCCCGAAAAGTAGATAGATTTTCTACTTTTCGGGAAAGTAGATTATCGATTTTTCGGGGAATAGATTTTCGAATTTTGGGGGAAATATTACGTAATTTTGCGAAGTAGATAATCATAGAAAACGGGAAATTTGTATCATAAAAAATGGGAAATATCTACTTTCCGGGAAAGTTGGTTATCTACTTTCCCGAAAAGTAGATAGATTTTCTACTTTTCGAGAAAGTAGATTATCGACTTTTCGGGGAAGTAGATTTTCGAATTTTGGGGGAAATATTACGTAATTTTGCGAAGATTATCATAGAAACGAAATTTGTATCATAAAAACGGAAATATCTACTTTCCGGAAGTTGGTTATCTACTTTCCGAAAAGTAGATAGATTTTCTACTTTTTCGGGAAAGTAGATTATCGACTTTTCGGGGAAGTAGATTTTCGAGTTTTGGGGGAAATATTACCTAATTTTGCGAAGTAGATTATCATAGAAAACGGGAAATTTGTATCATAAAAAATGGGAAATATCTACTTTCCGGGAAAGTTGGTTATCTACTTTCCCAAAAAGTAGATAGATTTTCTACTTTTCGGGAAAGTAGATTATCGACTTTTCGCGGAAGTAGATTTTCGAATTTTGGGGGAAATATTACCTAATTTTGCGAAGTAGATTATCATAGAAAACGGGAAATTTGTATCATAAAAAATGGGAAATATCTACTTTCCGGGAAAGTTGGTTATCTACTTTCCCGAAAAGTAGATAGATTTTCTACTTTTCGGGAAAGTAGATTATCCGCTTTTCGGGGAAGTAGATTTTCGAATTTTGGGGGAAATATTACCTAATTTTTCGAAGTAGATTATCATAGAAAACGGGAAATTTGTATCATAAAAACTGGGAAATATCTACTTTCCGGGAAAGTTGGTTATCTACTTTCCCGAAAAGTAGATAGATTTTCTACTTTTCGGGAAAGTAGATTATCGACTTTTCGGGGAAGTAGATTTTCGAGTTTTGGGGGAAATATTACCTAAGTGTGCGAAGTAGATTATCATAGAAAACGGGAAATTTGTATCATAAAAAACGGGAAATATCTACTTTCCGGGAAAGTTGGTTATCTACTTTCCCGAAAAGTAGATAGATTTTCTACTTTTCGGGAAAGTAGATTATCGAATTTTCGGGGAAGTAGATTTTCGAATTTTGGGGGAAATATTACCTAATTTTGCGAAGTAGATTATCATAGAAAACGGGAAATTTGTATCATAAAAAATGGGAAATATCTACTTTCCGGGAAAGTTGGTTATCTACTTTCCCGAAAAGTAGATAGATTTTCTACTTTTCGGGAAAGTAGATTATCCACTTTTCGGGGAAGTAGATTTTCGAATTTTGGGGGAAATATTACGTAACTTTGCGAAGTAGATTATCATAGAAAACGGGAAATTTGTATCATAAAAAATGGGAAATATCTACTTTCCGGGAAAGTTGGTTATCTACTTTCCGGAAAAGTAGATAGATTTTCTACTTTTCGGGAAAGTAGATTATCGACTTTTCGGGGAAGCAGATTTTCGAATTTGGGGGGAAATATTACCTAATTTTGCGAAGTAGATTATCATAGAAAACGGGAAACTTGTATCATAAAAAATGGGAAATATCTACTTTCCGGGAAAGTTGGTTATCTACTTTCCCAAAAAGTAGATAGATTTTCTTCTTTTCGGGAAAGTAGATTATCGACTTTTCGGGGAAGTAGATTTTCGAATTTTGGGGGGAAATATTTCGTAATTTTGCGAAGTAGATTATCATAGAAAACGGGAAATTTGTCTCATAAAAAATGGGAAATATCTACTTTCCGGGAAAGTTGGTTATCTACTTTCCCGAAAAGTAGATAGCTTTTCTACTTTTCGGGAAAGTAGATTATCGACTTTTCGGGGAAGTAGATTTTCGAGTTTTGGGGGAAATATTACGTAATTTTGCGAAGCAGATTATCATAGAAAACGGGAAATTTGTCTCATAAAAAATGGGAAATATCTACTTTCCGGGAAAGTTGGTTATCTACTTTCCCGAAAAGTAGATAGATTTTCTACTTTTCGGGAAAGTAGATTATCGACTTTTCGGGGAAGTAGATTTTCGAATTTTGGGGGAAATATTACCTAATTTTGCGAAGTAGATTATCATAGAAAACGGGAAATTTGTATCATAAAAACTGGGAAATATCTACTTTCCGGGAAAGTTGGTTATCTACTTTTCCGGAAAGTAGATAGATTTTCTACTTTTCGGGAAAGTAGATTATCGACTTCGGGGAAGTAGATTTTCGAATTTTGGGGGAAATATTACCTAATTTTGCGAAGTAGATTATCATAGAAAACGGGAAATTTGTATCATAAAAAATGGGAAATATCTACTTTCCGGGAAAGTTGGTTATCTACTTTCCCGAAAAGTAGATAGATTTTCTACTTTTTGGGAAAGTAGATTATCCACTTTTCGGGAAAGTAGATTTTCGAATTTTGGGGGAAATATTACCTAATTTTGCGAAGTAGATTATCATAGAAAACGGGAAATTTGTATCATAAAAAATGGGAAATATCTACTTTCCGGGAAAGTTAGTTATCTACTTTCCCGAAAAGTAGACAGATTTTCTACTTCTCGGGAAAGTAGATTATCGACTTTTCGGGGAAGTAGATTTTCGAATTTTGGGGGAAATATTACCTAATTTTGCGAAGTAGATTATCATAGAAAACGGGAAATTTGTATCATAAAAACGGGAAAGTATTCATTTCTTCGGAAAGAAAGTTACTGAAAAAGTAGATAGATTTTTCACTTTCGAAAGTAGATTATCGACTTTGAAGTAGATTTTCTAAATTCAAAGCGTACCTAATTTTGCGAAGTAGATTATCATAGCAACGGGAAATTTGTATCATAAAAAATGGGAAATATCTACTTTCCGGGAAAGTTGGTTATCTACTTTCCCGAAGAGTAGATAGATTTTTATACTTTTCGGGAAAGTAGATTATCGACTTTTCGGGGAAGTAGATTTTCTAATTTTCGGGGAAATAGTACCTAATTTTGCGAAGTAGATTATCATAGAAAACGGGAAATTTGTATCATAAAAAATGGGAAATATCTACTTTCGGGGAAAGTTGGTTATCTACTTTCCCGAAGAGTAGAAAGATTTTCTTTTTTTCGGGAAAGTAGATTATCGACTTTTCGGGGAAATATTACCGAATTTTGCGAAGTAGATTATCATAGAAAACGGGAAATTTGTATAAAAAAACGGGAAATATCTACTTTCCGAAAGTATTATTCACTTTCCGAAAAGTAGATAGATTTTCACTTTTCGAAAGCAGACGACGACTTTTCAGAAGTAGATTTCGAATCTTGGGGGAAATATCTAATTCAGAGAAGCAGATTATCACAGAAAACGGGAAATTTGTATCATAGAAAATGGGAAATATCTACTTTCCGGGAAAGTTGGTTATCTACTTTCCCGAAAAGTAGATTATCTACTTTTCGGTAAAGTAGATTTTCGACTTTTCGTGGAAGTACATTATCCACTTTTTGGGGGATATTAACATATTTTCCAAAGCAGATTATCATAGAAAACGGGAAATTTGTATCATAGAAAATGGGAAATATCTACTTTCCGGGAAAGTTGAAAGAGTCTCCTGAAAAGTAGACAGATTTTCTACTTTTCGGGAAAGTAGATTATCGACTTTTCGGGAAGTAGATTTTCGAATTTTGGGGGAAATATTACCTAATTTTGCGAAGTAGATTATCATAGAAAACGGGAAATTTGTATCATAAAAAACGGGAAATATCTACTTTCCAGGAAAGTTGGTTATCTACTTTCCCGAAAGGTAGATAGATTTTCTACTTTTCGGGAAAGTAGATTATCGACTTTTCGGGGAAGTAGATTTTCGAATTTTGGGGGAAATATTACCTAATTTTGCGAAGTAGATAATCATAGAAAACGGGAAATTTGTATCATAAAAAATGGGAAATATCTACTTTCCGGGAAAGTTGGTTATCTACTTTCCCGAAAAGTAGACAGATTTT